>NW_015170344.1:236994-272538 GCF_001447785.1 Gekko japonicus | reverse complement strand
CCACTACCATCAGAATAATGTTGAGAACAGAGGCTTCACACGTCTTCCCTCCCTCCTTCCATATTTTTCCAGTTGCCACTTCAGTTTATTTTCTTAAAGATGTGCCTCAAAACAATCACAATTATTGAGCAAGTGTGCTGTCATCAGTGGCATCACAGCTCCAACCCAACCCCTTCTATTTTCTTTTTTGCTGCACGTGCACTCCATCAATATACTGCTAGAAGAGGGGCTAGGCATGCACATGCATGAGAACTGCCATACTGTACCTGTGGAAAAATACACTCCACTTAAAGGATCACCCCAATATTTTGACATTTGGGCCGACTAACTGGTTTTTAAAATTTTGTGTCAACAAAGAGCAGACAAATGGAGAGGATCAAAAGGTTTTATTTAATAGTTTAAACACTACCTGCACTCCAATACAGTTTTAGTCAATTAAAGTTAGTATAACCAAGTCCCATTGAAATCAATGGAATGGCACTTAGCTGCAAGTGCAACTAATTTATATCAAATTGCTGTCTGCAAGATTTTCATATTCGTCCTATTTATTCACTGGGACTTCCTTCAAGGCAAATGTGCATATGATTGCAGCTTTAGCCACAACATGATCACAGATCACAGCCTTTTTTAACATTTAGCAGCCGATGTAGCTATTAGAGATTATGAGGCTTCAAATTGTTTGTCTGTGAAATGAAGTTTCTAAATTTCCTATTAAACAAAATTGATCGCCACAGTAAACCAGTACAGATAGTGTAATAAATCCAGTTGCTATCTCTTAAAAGGCCACTGAGTAAACAAGTTCCTCTATTTTTGGAAATAAAATGTCAAAATAGATCTTGGGGGAAAACAGTTGGGCTCTTAAATCTAGTTTTGTATCATTATACCTTCCCAAGTACATTTATACCGCTTGTGAGCTCTTGTGAGACTCCAGGAATGGCTTGTTTTAATTCTTAAAACACTTGTGACTAGAAGACAAAGACAATACTATGGAAGAGCAGTAATTGCTAAAGCAGAGGTGTTGAACTCATTTGTTATGAGAGCGGATCTGACATAAATGTCACTTTGTTGGGCCGGGCCATGCGTGCTATAAAATGTAACACAAGGTACCAGAGATATAAATTTTATAAAGATGATTTCAGATGCCAAATGGCAATAGCAGGCATGATTAGATTAGGTGTTATATGCAGAAGGGAAGTAGGCATGGAGATATCAGCACTGGTAATGAGACAGAAAACCTAGGTCTCAATTCCATCCAGGATGATTCAGTCCAGGAGGATGCAAAGAATAAATGGACATAAGTCTGACATCAGAAAGCACAACATTCAGTTGCTGACCTAAGAGCAGCAGTGCTCTTACAAAGGAATTTCACAGGGAAATTAGAAAGAGAGACTGCTGAATTGCAATTGATAATGAAGCTCAAGACAATGCATTCTGGACTGAACTGAGAACTAGTTTTCCTGTCTCATTACCAATGTGTGCTATTACCATTTGACATCTGAAATCACTCCACTCTCCAAGATATAAGAACCAATCCAAGTGTTCTAATTCCTAATCAGGGTCTTTTTGAAAGAAAAAAATCCAGATAGGAACAGAGAAATCCAATCATTAAAAAAAGCCAACTTTTCAGAACAAGCCAAACAACATTGTGCTTGTCAGAAGAATCCATCCATCCATTCTCTCACCCTCTCTCCTTTCCAAGAAGTGTGCTTGCACACAAAAACTTATACCTGGAATAAAATGTTGTTGGTCTTAAAGCTGGGACTCCAATTTTGTTTGTTCTTTGTCTCTTTCTTCCTCCTCCCTTCCCCCCCCCCCAAAAAAGAGAAGGAAAACAGTTGGGCTCTTAAATCTAGTTTTGTATTATTATACCAGCCCCGGAGAAGAAAGCAGAAGTTGTGTGTGAGAGAGAGGGGGAGGGAGGGGCAGGCAGGCTTGTCTTTGTGTCTTTCTGGCACAAAGCAGCCACAAGGCTCTCTCTATCTCTGTGTCTGTGAGAGAGAGTGAAAGCGAGGGAGGGGGGAGAGAGGCAAGAGGCAGGAAACAGGAAACAGGAAGCAAAGAGCCATGGAGAGAGCTGGCGGGGAAAGCAAGCTAGGGTGTGGCTGCAGGAGGAGCCCTGAGAAAGGAAGCAGGAGAAGGAAGTTGCTTGAGGACCGGTTTTGAGCCCTGTGCAGGCTGGATCTGGCCCGTGGGCAGTATGTTTGACACCCTTGTGCTAAAGGATCAAAGACTAGAAGGCAAATTATGTTCTGCATATCTAACAAAATATGGAAGAATTAAAAAGGCCATATAGTTTTCTATGTCCACATCCAAGGAGGACAGTTAGAAGCCCAAGCGCAGTAGGAATAACTTGAGGACAGTAATCAGGAGTTGCCCACTCATTTTAGAGGAAAGAGTCCTGGAATGAGGGACACAGTCAAGGAACAACAGAAGTGCCTCTCACATCCATTTCCAGGGAAATAGCTTTTAACAGAATAAGAAGCCCAAGATTTCCTGCTATTTTAAGCAAATTAAAATTGTGCTGCCTATCACCCCCAGTTGTGTCCTACAAAGTGTTAACAATACACACACTAAATGATCAAGAACCAACACAGATACTGTATTTATGTCAGTAATATAGTTCTCACAGCATTGTGGTACACATTTGAAAACTTAAATAAACACTACATCAACATTTCTGGACTTTATCACTAATGATATTTTCATATATAAGAATGTGTTGAAAAAATGCATCATTCCACCCTTATCTTCTTCCTTTACATGGCCTGATTGTGAGACCTGCAAAGTGAAAATGGGCATCCTGACCATTTGATTAAATAAATGGGAATTGAAAGGCACATCTGGAATGCAGGGGAAAGACACACAGCTAAAGAGATATTGGGGCCCCTGCCACACGGGCAGGAAACTGCAGAGGAGAAGTGTGGCTGTTTGCCCCGGGGCAAAATAACATGCAGTAAAGCGATCAGACCTACTGTGGAGGTTCTGTGGAGGTACTGTGGAGGTTCCATGGCAAGGGAGAGGTGCCGATCACAACACACGCCTGCGCGCAATGAAGAAGCGCGCGGCGCGGCGAACTGGTTTTCTTTTTTTGTGTACACTACGAATGCGCATGCTCCGTTGGGTGCGTGTGCGCATCCACGGAGACGTCGGGAAAAAAAAACCCTTTTCCGCAAGGGGACATGGGCGGGCGCCGGATACCACCGGAAACGCGATCAGACGCCCGCCCTTGCCCCGCAGTTTCTGGAAACTAGTACCTCCAAGGTACTAGTTTTTTGCTGCGCTTTTTCGGCAGGAAGCCTCAGTTGTGCCACGGAAGCGCTACGCTTCCCAGATGTGCTGGTGAGATCGCGACCGGAAACTCCGCTTGTCTTCCGTATCTCTTGCGTGGCTAATGTTGCGTGTGACCGCAGCCTAGGTTGTCTTTAATAGCTTTTTCCAAAGGTGCTCTTAGTGGTTCACTCACTCTCCAAGGTTTGTGTACAGGTGAGGCAGATGGCCATACTGACACCTCATCAATTGCCCAGTTTGCCTCTATGGTGGGTTAATCCTGGGTTTTATGGTTTTAAATTGTAGCCTCCTGAGGTTTATAAAGAATGTGTTCAGATCAGAGCTAGATAGACTTATACTAATTCTTTCAAGCTACTTGATTCAAGATAGCTGAAGATGAAAAATCCCTTTGAGAGAAATTTTGGGCCTGAGGCAAGACCCACAGCATCACGAAGCATCCTTCCCTCCAAATATCCAAGCCATTACCTCCTCTATCAGCCCCAACACAGTTTTTTACAAAAAAATCCCCACCAACCTTCCTGACTTTTGTAGTATATGAAGACAAAAACAATGACCTTCAGAGCTTAATTTGACTGAAGAAGAAGAAGAGAAGAGATTGGATTCACTTGGAGTCTCAGAGCGGCTTACAAACTCCTTTCCCTTCCCCTCCCCACAACAGACACCCTGTGAGGTGGGTGGGGCTGAGAGAGGTCTGACACAAACTGCTCTTTCAGGAACAGGTGTGCCAGAGCTTGTGACTGACCCAAGGTCACATCAACAGGTGCAAGTGGAGGAGTGGGGAATCAAACCCGGTTCTCCCAGATTAGAGTCTGCACACTTAACCACTACACCAAACTGGCCCTCACCTGAGCAGATAGTACTATCCAAAGCATACCTTAGGAGGGTGAGCACGTCATTCCAAATGCAGGTTCATATACCATCTAGAAAGATCACAACTGTGTATTCACAGATATTCCATAGATCAAGCACTCAAGGATTTCCACATAAAAAATTAGTTTTTGAATCTAATACAGGAGGATAGTCTTCCATTGTAGGATACTTAAAGATAGTGTCTAATAACAGAGACCTATGTAAAACCCACACATTTCTGTGTATGTGTAGAATATCTTCTCTGTACTCATCCACCCTTTACCCTGGCACAGACACACCTATTGATATACACACACTCATACACAATAATTATATGAATATACAATATTCAAACATATAACAGAAGCCCGTAGTACTTTAAAAATTAACAAAATTTATTCCAGCATAAGCTTTTATGAGTTAGAGTCACCTAATCAGATGCACTGAGTGCCCATCTTAGAGCTCAAGCAACAGAAGGGGGGAGGGAATGGAGAAAGTTGCAAGGGGAGGCCAGTGTAAAACAAGACCCCAAGAGTAATCAGCACATCCAGAGTGGTGTTTAAACTGGTCAGATACTGATTGCATAAATAGGCTGACAGGTGACCAATGTTTTGCAATGTTTTGTGATAATTTTATGCTGATTGTATTTTTAACTGCTTTTAAGGGTGTAAATCACCCAGAGCCTGCTTGCAGGGTGGGCGATTCATAAATTTAATAAAGTTGTCTAGTCCCTTCTAATTTTCTATATAGTCTTTTACCCGCTAACATTATTAATATTTCCCGTCAGATCCATAACATCCACAAGATACTGAAACTTGGCTCTACTGTAAAGGAGAAAATAAAGTCAAAGAGCTGCCTCTGTTTACAGAGCTATCACTATGATTATATGACATTACCATAAAAAGTAAGAGTAAAACGCGTTCACAGCACATTCAGATTGCTTAATTATAACTATGCTCCGTAAAGAACATTAAAGTCTATGCTATGGATTCTTATGTTGTCCTGTTGTTGTCTTACTATTTTCATAGAATGAATTTGCTTTAAAATTACATCCAATTAACTATTCACTAACAAAGCTATTCCTTAGTTCATCCCTGCCATAACCTACTCTATTCAGAAACATATGGGGAAAGACATTAAATAACCACTGCAAACCATAGACTTCTAGTATTAGTGCTACACACTGCATACCCCTATTCATTATTCCACCTCCCCTATTTAATCTATCATTAAGATTCAGTGACCCTACACTAAATTTAAAGCAGATCCTTCCTTCCTCCCATGCTTAAACTCACATACTTTTCTAGTTGTAGATGCCCTCAAGTATTACCCACTCTACAGGGTTTCTCTAATCTCAGCTCTGAGCTATGCTGTGCTATACAACCGAGAAATTGCTGTTGTACATCTTGAACTATGGAGGTTTGCACTAAGAAACCACCCTATGCTGTTTCGTTAATAAACTTTTTAAATTTACAATATTCCAAAAATATAGAATGTACCAAAAACCTGCCATGAACCCCACTACTCTACAGTATTTTCAACATCATCTTCCATCATTAAGGCACTGATAATACAAGCTGTCAGATACTACAGGATAACCAACAGTAATACATTTCATCCAAATAAGTCCATATAAGAACAGAGAATAGTACAAAGACTCTGTGTGTGTGTGTGTGTGTGAGAGAGAGAGAGACAGAGAGAGAGAGAGAGAGAGAGAGAGAGAGAGAGAGCAGGTTTTTAAATTTAAGCATTTTACGGTTACCCAACTGTTTAGGATTTTAAGTTTAAAAATTATATACTGCAAACTCTTCTGCTCCACCACTGCTCTATTCATAATTTAAAACTGCTTTGGAAACTTCACTGAGTTTCAAAAGTGGTTTTCAATACATTTTGGGAAATGGCTGTCCCAGAAACACAACTCCAAAGTTCCACTGGGTGTGCAGACTTAGTGGTGTAGACCTACCAAGCTAAATGCAGCCCATTAGCCATATCTGGCAAACTGAAGGACTCAACATCTCTCCTTTTTTGCTGTCTCCCTAGGACTATAAAAACAGCCAAGTTGTCAATCAACTAGCAGACCATGATTGTTCAGATTGCCTTCTTGCTTGTGGGCCATGTGCTTTTAAAATTTGCAGGAAATGGGTTTAAGGAATGAATACATTTAGTTTCATCTATGAAATATAATTTGTAAAAAAGGGTACTTAAAATATGAAGTGACAGCTTATACACGACACTTACAAAATGGCAGCACCATTTATAGATACTGAATTTTAAAGCAATGGATTGCATTCCATGAATGCAGAGTGCCTGAGAATTTTTACTTCCCTTCCCTAAGGCATTTCCTTCTGGCACTGACTGAGTCTTCTGAATAACAGAGGAGAAGAATGACGTAAGGTGCTTTGGGTCCCCACTAGGGAGAAAGAACAGGTATAAGCGAAACAAATAATAAATACAGTTGCAGATGGGGGGGTAGATAAAAATATGGTGGTAGATGAGTAGGAAGGAGAGAAGGAAGCAGGGAAACTTTGGGGGGAATGCTATAAAGGAAGGAGAAAAAGAAGCTGGGAAGAGGATATGGGTGCTGCCAGGAGGAGGAACACAGGAAATAGTGTGGGAAGGAGATACAGGAGACAATGAGGTGCCCCCCACAAGTCTTAGCAGGTTCCACACTTGTGCTAGATATAAAGTCTACACACATCCTGGAAATTAGTACTTAGAAGAAATCTTTTGTTTTTGACCTTTCTCCAGACCTTCTCAAAATTGAGAGAATACTTTTTTCATGCCCTTCTCTATTAATGTAGGAATAAATGGAAAACTAACATTCTTACAGTCATCTGTCCAATTTCTCTATTCGTCTTCCTTCAGTCTGTACAGAATCATTTTTAGGATCTTTTTTAAAATTAAAGTTTCCTGCAACTTTTAAAGAATAATATAGAACACTCTAGGTCAAACACACCCTTCTCTTGGACTTCTTTTGTAACGAACAAAACAGAAGTTAAACAGTTTGTCCAGCCAAGGAAAAAATACTATCAACTAAACTGGTATTCAAGACAAAGGGCTCTTGAGACATTACAATCACACATACAGGGAGGATACCAGCCATGCATATCAGGAGCAAGCATTACCTGGAATTCTCATGATACATGCGGTTGCCATGATGCCTGAAATGAGCAACGTGTGGATTCTGCATGTACATCCAGCCTGTATACATACTACACCAGACTCTGATTCTTGATTCTGTTTCCTGCATACTGAAGCTGGAAGTCTATGCATTGCCCGTTTCAAACAACATGGCAGCTACATGTAATGGGAGGGTCTCCATGCAGTTCCCAGCCTCCCAGTACATACAGCTGTTGTTGGGGGGAAATGGTAAAAATAGTTAAATATTCAGAGATTGCAATGGATCTTTGCTTCACTGGAGAGGAGGCATTTTCTTCTATATAAAAATCTTTATTTCTAAGGGAACGGTTCACAGGAAATCTACAAAACAACAAAGACACCTAAGGCTACATCTTTACACTTTGACCACACGGTCACTTGTGGCCACAACAATGGAGATTCTTCTTCTTCTTGACCCCTAGAAGGAAATCACCTGAATACATTAACCAATGATTGTGAGTAAACAGACTTCAGTTTCGCAGGCTTTGTTTTTTTTTATTTATACATTTATACATTAATTTCTATACCGCTCCAAACCCCGAAGGGTCTCTGAGCGGTTTTACACAGTTCCGAATCATCCCTAACTAAGGCCACATGTTTACAAGGGTCAGGGCTACCTACCGGCACCCAGGTGGCAGGGCTCGCTGTTCTCAGCTTGTTCCAGGGTGGTCTTTTCGGACGTCAGTGCTCCGATGTTCCTGGCATCCCCGGTGTCTGGCGTGGTCTTTTTTTCGGTCCGGCTGCTTTTTCTTTCTAGGCGGGCTCCTCTAGTACGTGGTTCGCGTCGACTTATAGCCCAGCTAACGTCCGATCCGGCTCCGCTGCACTTGCGCACGTCACCACGTCCTTCTATGGCTCCGCCTCCATCTCTGCCACCGTCACTCTGCCGCCTCGCTCCGTCGATCCGATACCTCGCCATACCACCGTCGCCGCCATTTTTCACTGATGCCACTGCTGCCGCCGCCGCTTTGATGCGCCTGCCGCACAACCCCATATGGGGGAGGGTGCCCCCTGCCACCTAAGGGCAGGTGCCCATTAATCTACTCGCAATATTTACTTTGCTTTCGAACCGCTGGGTGGGCGGGCTTTGTTTCCATTGGCTCTGTGCCAGGTCAGTGTAAACAATAGCCCACAAGGTAAGCACATTAACCCTATAATGACTGAATTTTAGACCTTGCAACACACATATTTCCAACAGTTGTAACATTTGAAAAGCCTGCTTCACAACTCTATTGCCTGAATACCTTTAAATACAGAGTTTTGCTTGCAGTCAGTCAATTAAGCAGTAACAACAAGACTCAAGGATGTTGAATCTTTGATTAAATAATCTTCACATTTTTAATGTAGCTATTTCCTTTAATCATAAAGTAGTTAGCTTTACAGTTTGAGCTAACAGCTTTCTTATATGAAAATATGGAATGGAATCTGAATCACCAAATGGATTACAGAACTTGAGGTTGGATCTTAAGCTACTGTTCATTGCTGAGGCAGCAGCTTTTCTGACAGAACAGTTTTTCCATCTGTGGAGGAGGAAAGGGAGATTTTTGCTCTTTCCGTCCCCTCTACTAACTCCCAATTTGCTCCCTACACTGTTCATTTGGCTCACAGGAAGAAGATGAGGAGGAGGAGGAGGAGCTTGGATTTATACCCCGCCCTTCACTACCCAAAGGAGTCTCAGAGCGTCTTACAAATTCCTTTCCCTTCCCCTCCCCACAACAGACACTCTGTGAGGTAGATTGGGCTGAGAGAGCTCTTTCCAGAACTGTCCTTGAGAGAAAAGCTCTGCCAGAACTATGGCTTGCCCACGGTCATCCAGCAGCTGCAAGTGGAGGAGTGAGGAATCAAATCCGGTCAGGGGTCATTTCGTAGACAAAGAGGTGCAGGAGCTCATTAGCATAAATTATTTTCATATGCCACACCCCCTGAAATCACCAGAAGTGTGTCAGAAGGCAACACCCACCATTCAGGCTCCACTGGACTGTTTTGGATTGCTAGCTATTGGGGGGGGGGGAATGTGTGGTACCTATGGGGGGGGGGAACGTGCAGATCTGCCCTCACAGAGGAGGGAGAGTTTGTACCTGAAGGCGGGCCGGGGAGGGGGGCTCTGCAACTTACCCGACTGCTTCTTGCTCCTTGTGGCCCAACTGAGGGCTGCTGGGAGCAGGGGGTGAGGCTTGTTGCATGTGCTCACCCCCTGGACTCTTTACTGCCGGAGCTCCACTCCTGTGCGCTCCTGCAGGAAATGACCCCTGAATCCGGTTCTCCCAGATTAGAGTCTGTGCACTTAATCAGTACACCAAACTGGTTTGGTATAGGAGGTTTGAGGAGAAGGGCACAGAATGATGCAGTGAGAAGAGTGAGACTGCCTTCCTCTAGTGTGACTCTCCTCACGCTGCTTAGGATTCAAGCCATGGTCTGATATTTGGTCTTTCACCCCCTAAATGTATATTTTTATTAACAGGAGAAGATCATTTAAGTGGTTGAGCAGATGATACCTCTTGCATGCAAGTTTTAAGCATATTCTAGTTTTTTTAATGAAAAAAATATGAGTATAAAGGAACTCCTTTTCATCAGTGGTACACTTTTTGTAATGTCCAATATTCTGGTTAAGAGTTTCACTATACATTCACACTGTTTCAGGATATGCAGTTCTACATGATCTATTGGCACCTTGTTTTAAGGGCCTGGATCTTCCCAAATCACACAGAGACCACATTGTTTTTCTTTTATTCGTGGCAAGATTCAATAGCTGTTCAATGGAAAATCAACAACTTTCCATATGTGGTTGGTTTGCTGAGAGCTGGGACACTATAGAAATTTGCAAGATCACTACACACATTGTTGCCTTCACATGCAGTCTTTCTTCCAAAGCCTACATGGAACATTTTAAAACTTTTTATTATTTTAACATACAAAAGTTCAACAATGTACAAAGTCAAACAACGTCTAAAACATTAATAAACAAAACTTCTATCTAACAAGCAAACTACAACATAAACTGTAAAACGTTAACCGTATCAATAGTACTTTTTAAATCACGTATAGTTTACTATACCATGCAGTCTCCATGGAACCATTAGACATGAGGGCAGGTTGCTACAAAAATGTATTCTAAAAAGGGAAACCACTTTGCCACCTGATCAGTTGGATTAGTGGGATTTTCAACAGAGGACATATTGTTGGAAATTTTGTTTCCGGACAACTTTCCCATGCTGTCTTGAGTAAATTCGCTAAGTTTGCAGGCTGATCTTTGATGAAAAGGGGAAGGTTTGTTCGGGAGCTCACCATTCAAGCGTCCATACTGAATGCTTCGATGCCACAACACCACCACCACCCTGCCTACATGGAACATGGGTTCCCCTTTGTTTCTTGTTCAGAAGCAGGCATAGCCCCTGCTAAGAAACCTGCAAACTAGTCTTTAAACTGGTTTCGTTAAATTGTCTTCAGCCTATTTTCTTAATTAGAATGTTCTAAGTGTATCTTATTTCTTTTTCCTTTTGTCTAATGCCACTAGCTTTTTACACTTTTTTCCTGTGAAGTGCATGTGTTTATTGTAATACTATTCACAATTTATATTTATTCTACAATTTATTTATTTGGTTTTTAAAAATTAAGTTAAAAATCCAAAGGATTAATTTGAATCAAATATTACTATTAAATTTAAACCATGGAGGCATAGGCCACAATTTCATGGACAAAGTCAAGTAAGCACACAAGAGTGGCATGCCTAGTAATGGCTAAGCAATCATAAGCACGTTGCACAAAGGTGCAGAACCAGCAGAGGGAGATGGTGAACTGACACAACCATGTGGCAAACATTTGCTCACAAGGTGCATAACAAAAGGCTGCAGTGCAATAAGAACATCTCCCTTATAAATAAATGCCAAATGGTGGTGGCACTTCTCTAGAACATTCCACATGCTCCAAAATCAGTTCGCTCTCTGATCTGTCATTCAGAGGGTCTCCCTATCCACTGGCTGCTTTGCCTGAGTCCTGCCTCCAATATTCTAAACATTTTGCTGTTCCTCTCCCCCCCATAGCCAGTCAGAACACAGAGGTTATTTGCATATGCAGCCTCATTGGCCTTTGCCTCGGAACACAGAGGTCGTTTGCATATGCAACTTGATTGGCTTTTGCCTCTAACATTCTAAGCAGTTTGCTCTTCTGAGATAAAATGTGTCCAATCTCCAGGTGAGGGCTGGAGATCACTCAGAATTACAACTGCTTTCCAGACGGCAGAGATCAGTTTCTCTGGAGAAAATGGTGGGCTCTGTATCCTTATATGCTGCTGAGGTGGCCCCCGTATGACAGCCAATGTGACGTAGCAGTCAGGGCTTCAGATCACGGGAGAGGCTGCAGGTGTGTGGGGCGGTGGAAAGCTGAAGAGTGAGGGGAAAATAAAGGTAGGTTGATGATTGGCTGGGAAGGAGATAGGGCTGCCAATTCCAGGTGGGAAATTCCTGGAGATGTGAGGGATGGAGCCTGGAGAAGGTGAGGTTGCAGGAGGCTTGGGACCTCAGACAGGTACAAAGCCATAGACTCCACCCTCCAAACCAACTATTCCCTTCTGGGGAACTATCGTTGCCAATCTCCAGGTGAGGACTGGAGATCACTCAAAATTACAGCTGTTCTTTAGGTAGCCGAGATCAGTTCCTCTGGAGAAAATGGTGGACACAGTGTCATTATACCCTGCTGAGGTCTCCACAGCAAATTGACAGAGTGTCCAAGGCCAGGGCACCCACCCAGAGCCTCTTTCTAGAGGCCGTTGTATTTATTTCTACAACGGGCCTTTTTCCTAGTTATCATATAAAGTCTACGAACATGTTCTGGTGTCCTCTGCAGCACATACACTGACAGACAGCATGCATCAACAGAAAAAAACAGTGACTGACATGACCACAGAAGGCAACAGATACCTGGAGAACCAATCAGCTCCACATTAAAGCCTTAAGAAACTGAGGAGTCAGTGGCTTTGAAGATGCTATAGGCATCATTATTCTATTTTGTAGAGGAATTCTACACTTGCATAGTCTTGAACAATGAAATTCTGTCCATAAGACCACCACAAGTAGCTGCAACCTTGAACACTTAACATTGTAGTTTGCTTTACAATACAGGAAAACAGGATTTTAAAGGTCAAAAATGAAATCACTGTATACCTCTCTATTTGCACTGCTGGGGATGCAAACACTCAGCGCAGCTACAGATCATGTGTACAATATACAATACATTAGCTCTATACACAGCATGAAACCGACAAACAAAAGTGCCTTTTGACAACACAGTGTCAACTAATATCACATATGGATAATTAATCATGACTTGGGGAAAGCCCAAGTTAGGGCATTGTTGTTGCTTTGATATAATCATTTACTTTTTTACCATTTTAGGGCACAACCCTAACATTTATTTCCTGGAAAGCTAAAATTAAATGAAAAAGGTTCATTTCACCTTAAGCAAACTGGGGATGGAGGAGAAGAGGCAGAAAATGTATCATGTGAATCAGATCATTCATCTAGTTCAGCATCTTGTTCCCAGCAGTGGCCAGACAGATGTGCCTGGGAACCCTACAAGTACGACACAAGGGTAACAGAGCATCCAATTGTTTCCTCCCCAGCAACTGATACTCCTATGAACTGAACTGAACTTGGCAGTTCAATTTAACCATCATGGTGATAGCCATGGGTCCAGCTGTAGAAGTGGCGGCCTCTAGGAGTCAGTTTGGGCCCAGCCACTGCTGTGGCATCCAAAAGCCATTCTGGGCCCAGAGCAGTTCTCAGATACCACGACAGCAACCAGGCCAGAGCCCTGGAACCATGCCTGGCTCAGCAACAGGGGTGTCTCTCCAGGCCCAGAGCAGCTCCCAGATACCACAGGTGCCACAGCTGGGCCTGGAGGTGGCTGATGAGGCCTGGAGCCACGTGTCATGAGCAACGACAACAGCGCTGAGTCCCCACCCAAGTTGGCATCACAGCCAGAGGCGCTGGCATTGCCAGAAACAGAAACCAGCTCCTCTGACTCCTCACAAGTTGATAGCTTGCCAGCGCCTGAGCCTGTAAACCCCACACCTGGTCCTGCAGCAGCCGAGGAGGCACAGATTCAAAGCCCACCTGACTCACCTCCGCGGGTGGTTCAGCTAAGAGAGTGGCTCTGCAGAGACTCAGCCACCCGCTGTCAAGATGCATGCTGGCAGGCAAGGCGAGCGCCGAGTCCTAGCAGCAGGCCCATAGCTAATGTGGGGCCCACCCCCCTGCTGTTTTTGCAGGCTCCTCCCCCAATCCTCAGCTCCCCCTCCCTCCCTTTGGCCCCTTCACCCCGATTGATCACCTCACGAATATGAGCCGGCATCTCCCTGTTTGAGCTCATCTGCGATGAACTGAGACTCTTTAGGACCCAGCAGCCAGTGGTTAACCAAGTCACAAACACATTGGTTGGACTGCAGCAGTTGGCTCCTCCTGTTGGATTTTCTGCACCAGGCTTCAGCAAAGATCATCAGCTCAGGGAAGGAGGGTGGGAGGAAGCTTGATCCCCGCCCTCCTTTAAAAAAAAACACAGCAGCTTTGCTAGACCTCTGAGGAGCCTTAGTGTCTATTAACCTTGAGATTCTGGCTCAACTCAGAGGAAGGCTCTAGTGGGGGCTGTGGGGGTGCACACCAAGCAGACCCCCCTTGCCTGGGAGCCTTTGATTTAATTAGCTGGTGGGCCTCCCCAAGGCCCCCTCCCCCAAAAAACCCTAGCTACGGGGCTGATTAGCAGGAGTGCTGCTGCTGCCACCACAGGAAGCCCGGCCAGAGGCTTATATAACCCCCACTCAGCATTAGGCTCTCGTGGAAGCAACGAGTCGTCTCCATGCATGCCTCGCATCCACCTTCGATCTCCTGTCCTCAGACTCCCACTCTGGTTCAGATTCCTGGCTCCCTGCCCCCTGCTTTGGACAGCCCCTGTTTCGGACTCCCAATTTGGCCCTCGCTCTGACTTTCCTGGCAATGACCTCGAACCAGACATGATTTCTGCCTCTCATCCCAAACCCAGCCCGTGACACCACACTGGCCTCAGCGACATGGGGGACGGGATTCCCCCTCCCTGCTGCAAGTCTTGATAAGGAGAGACGGGTGGGTGGAAGTCAAGGGGGAAGAAAGGAGATGTAAAGAAGGAGAAGAAAGAGAGATAGGGGATATTGACAAGAAGGGGAGGTGGAAAGAAAGACAGCAGACTGTCAGAGAAGGGGAGGGGGAGAAATAGATGAAGGAAGATTGACAGAGAAGAGGAGGGGTTAAGGGAGGGGGAAGGCTAACAGAAGGTGAGAAAGAAAGGGAAGAATGTTAGAGAAGGAGGGAGAGAGAAGGAAGCAAAGAGGGGAGGGGATGCACTTTCCCCACAAGTTCCTTTTGGGTCCTTACTCATATATTCTAATAACAAACTCGGCAGAATCTGGGGGTACTTATATCTTGTTTTTACAGTTATGAACGATGATGACAGATCTTTCTACAAACCTGAAAAATACCCCCAAGTTTACAGAAAAACCTGAAACCTACAAAAATAAAACTATGGGGTGGTTTAAAAAAAAACACCAAAATAACCTTTAGCTTTAAAACGCAGAAGCCTGGACTTCCAGTTTTCTGTGCAGCAGCAGCCAGCTCCAGGGCTTGCTCCTAAGAAACAATGCCAGATTGCTAGGTTTCAAGTTGAGTTCGAGTGATCTTGAACGCCATTGGGCTTCCTGAAGAGAAGCCTAAGCAGGGGGCTTGATCCCAGACTCTCGGTGAGCGGCAGCAAGCGGTTAGACTCCAGGATCTCCCTGAAGCAGGATCCGGATGAGAGCATCTATGGCAGCCATGGTTGCGGAGCCATGACTGCCAGGATGAGGGGGAAACAGAAGACCCCATACAAAGACTCAAAAAGAAGTATTCTAACACTGTGAGTACTCTGAGTGTACCAAACTTAGAAGAGATTCTGTAGCCTCAAAGCCCTTTAAACAGAAAACATAAAAAGAATGGATGGGTGAAGGGATCCCCCCCTCCTTTTCCCTGAAGCAGCTTGGAAGGGAACTATAAAAGGAGCTATTTAAATATTTTTAAGGGCAAAAAAGAAATGGTTGATATCTGAAAGTAACTATGTTTTAACAGATCTATTAAACTCTTTAACAACATCTTGATGTACTCTGACCTTGTGGATTACAATATTGGACTATTTGGAGATTGATTATTTGGGCTAGACTTTATTTCATTAAAGCTCTTTTGGAACTATAATTTGGTCATCCTCGAATGGTATGAAAACTCCCTAATGGGTTACAATTAAATATAATCTAACATTATTTGGATTACAAATTAAAGAAAAATACTTATTTTTTTTCTTTTTTGTCTTAAAAGAAGAAAGAAGAAAAACTGGTAAACTACTTGAAATCCACTTTCACTTTCCAAACATCACTTCCATATAATGTAAGTTCTAAATTTGGTATTGTTATATACCAAAAAAATTACTTATGCAAAACAAAACTATTTTGTAAATGCTAATAAACCAACCAGATGGTTAGCATATAAATTACAGAAAGAAAAAGAAAAAAGAAATACAAAAATGTTGAAAGATAATGGAGAAGGAAAAAAAATATATCTGAAGACTTTAAAAAGATTATTGAAACATTTTACCAGAAGTTATACCAAAAAAGAGAAGCCAAGCAAGAGGAGATTAAAGACTTTTTAAAGAAATATAATTTGAAAAAATTCACTGAAGAATAAAGGAAAATCTTAAATGATTCAATAATTATTTCTGAACTAATATAAGCATTTAAAAAAAAAAAAGGGGAAAGATACCAGGTCCTGATGGCCTCCCGGCAGAATTTTACCATGTTTTTGAAGATCAACTGATACTACCTTTAAAATATGTAATACAAAACATAATAACTGAAAGTAAAGTACCAGAAACCTGGAATGAAGCCTTAATAACTTTGATACAGAAACAAAACACAGATGAAAAAGAAATTTAAAACGATAGGCCAATTTCACTATTAAATGTGGATTACAAAATTTATCCTTCCATTCTGGCAACGAGTTTGAAAAAAATATTGATACAAACAATTCATCAAAACCAAGCAGGCTTTTTACCAAAAAGACAACTTAGAAACAATGTAAGAACTGTATTAAATGTAATTGAATATTTTGAAGCTCACCCAGAGAAACAAACGGCCTTGATTTTTCTAGATGCTGAAAAAGCATTTGATAATGTCAGCTGGAATTTTATGTTGGAACAATTATTAACCTCACAATGTGGTAAAGAATTTTTTACAATGGTTAAAGTAATCTATACCAAGCAACAAGCAAAGATTCTTGTTAATTGAGATTTATCTCAAAACATTGGGATACAAAAGGAACCAGACAAGGATGTCCACTTTCACCACTATTTCACGAATATTTGTACTCGAAATATTAAATGATATGATCAGAGAGGACAAATATATCAAAGGAGTTAAAATAAGAGGAGAAAATTATAAACTTCAATCACTTGCAGATGATTTGGTATTTATCCTAGAAAATCTAATGGTCTCTATCATGCAACTACTAAAAACATTGCAGGAATATGGACAGGTTGCTGTACTGAAGATAAACTTGGCCAAAACAAAAATGTTAAAAAATATGACTAAATAAATAAGAAATATAGCTTAAGATGGGAGCCAGATAAAAGGTTAGTGGATGGCTGAGAAGGAAAGAATGAGGCAGGGAAAGGGGAGAAGATATGGAAGGTGCCAGAAAGAAGGAAAGGGGAAATGTTTTGGGGAGGGGATAGAGGGAAAAGTGATGTGCCCACCCAAGTCCTTGCGGGTTCCCAGCAGGACCTGGACCAGTGGCTTGCACCACATAACTGTGCCATTGTTTTCCTAGGTAGAGGCTGCTGTGGAGAAGAGGGAAAGCCGAAGACAGAGGAATAGATAAAGATAAGTTGGCTGTTTGGTGAAAAAGAGAGAAGGAAACAGTCAAAGGGGAGAGGCTATGGGGACTTTCAGGGAAAAGAAAGCTGAAATAATGGGGGAGGGGAAATGAAATGCCCCCCACAAATCCTTGTGGGTTCCTGCTTGTTTGCCATATTCCACAGCAGCTGCACACTAAGCTAATGTTTATTTTTTTTTTTGGTAAACAAATTTTTATTTTCTCAGGAATACAACATATAAAACATTTCATTCTATCAATTGTCTACCCCATTCCCAGTTCCTCCCCTCCCTCCAATGGCTTCCCACAATGCTTCCACCCCTGCTCCAAATTACTTCATATCATCAACAATATCAGTTTTTCATCATTACAATCTAAAGATAACATCGTTTGACTTAATATTGATCTAAACATATTAAGTTTTGTTTCACATCCCAGTTCTTTTCCAGATAAATTTTAAAATCATTCCATTCTCCAAAAAACTCATCGTCTTCTTTGTTATTCAGTTTTTTTGTAATCTTATCCATTTGTGCCATGAACAGAACTTTTTGTATCCATTCTTCAACCTCTGGTACCTTTTCTGTCTTCCAAAACTGAGCATAAATCATTCTCGCTGTCACTATCAGGTACCAGAGTAAAGTAATTTCATGTAGAGTAGGTCAAATTGATACTTTGCAGGCCCTTCCTTCCGCATACAACTCACTTCCGGTCCGGCACCTTTAAAAGTTCCACTGTCTTCCTTTCGCTAATGCCCGTCTAGGAATTCAACTTCCTGGATGTTTCACACGGACCTCTTTCTTTGTGACACCAGCCTGCTCTTCCCACGCTATTGTTCGTGAGTTTCGATTTTACAGTTGCGCACACGGCTCCATCTTCACCACAGGAATGTTAAACAATAAGCGTTTTTACAGTTTTTAAAGGCTTCAATCAACTTTTTTCTCTCCGGAATCGGATTTCTGGGATTTACTATTCATTTTCCGCTCAACCGCTTAATTCAAATTGACTCCAAACTCAGTTCAGGTAAGCGGCACGTTTTTGTTATCTAGCACGTTCAAAACGGGTTTCGCATTGTTTCTTTTAACTCACAGTTGTTGTCCTTCTTCAAAGAGGTCGGCTGACGAAGAATTTATGCCGGTAATCCGGCTCGATCGGCCACTATAGAGTTGCTTGGCACTTGCCTTCTTCGTGGGAGGAGGTCAAAGCCCAATTCAGCTTCTTCCGAAGCTGGATTACGCCAACCTCACACTCCCTCTAGGGCGCTGCTGCCTGCTTGTCCCCCCCCCTCGCTGGGGAGTGATGCGTTGGGCTGTGTATTGCCCAGACTGTCAAAAGTGGCCGTCGCTCGCTTCGCACGATCGCGAAACGCTTCAGTCCTCCATCTTAGCCAGACCGGAAGCCCACACTAAGCTAATGTTTATTAAGCTACCACCACGATCCTAAGAGCCCTTTCTTGAATGGTCACAGATGGAAATTTTGTTTGGAAATATGTGGGGGGGAGGGTTCCCAGTACACATCACTTTAGACTTACTTTGAATCTCATTTTCCATTTTGCTGCCTCCCTCAGTTTGGAGCTCTTCACAGCTTGCTCAGCTTCCTCTAACTTGCTTAGTTTGACTTCATCTACAAATGTAGCTCAGTACTCACCCTTAAATCTGGTTCATTTATAAATTCATTACTCAGTCTAGAAATAATATGTTTTGAATACAGGAAACTGAAGTACCATCATGCTAGCCATATTTAAAACTCTAAGGACATAGTCTAGTTTAAGATGGAGAAAGCAAGAGAGTACCAGAAAAATATCTACTTCTGCTTCATTGACTATGCTAAAGCTTTTGACTGTGTGGATCACAACAAACTATGGCAGGTCCTTAAAGAGATGGGAGTACCAGACCACCTCACATGTCTCTTGAGAAACCTGTATAAGGGCCAAGAAGCGACAGTTAGAACCGGATATGGAACAACTGATTGGTTCAGCATAGGAAAAGGAGTACGACAAGGATGTATATTGTCGCCTTGCTTATTTAATATATATGCAGAGTACATCATGCGAAATGCTGGCCTGGATGAATCACAAGCGGGAATTAAGATTGCTGGGGAAAAGATCAACAACCTCAGATATGCAGATGATACCACTCTAATGGCTGAAAGTGAAAAGGATCTAAAGAGCCTCTTGCTCAGAGTAAAAGAGGAGAGCGCAAAAGTGGGCTTGAAGCTCAACATCAAAAAAACTAAGATCATGGCATCCGGCCCCATCACTCCTTGGCAAATAGAA
Source organism: Gekko japonicus (assembly GCF_001447785.1). Taxonomy (NCBI): domain Eukaryota; kingdom Metazoa; phylum Chordata; class Lepidosauria; order Squamata; family Gekkonidae; genus Gekko; species Gekko japonicus. The sequence goes on along the minus strand of NW_015170344.1, from coordinate 253,050 downwards.
GGGGAAGTCGTGGAAGTAGTGACAGACTTCACGTTCCTGGGATCCCAGATCACCGCAGACTGTGACTGCAGCCATGAAATTAAAAGACGCCTGCTCCTTGGGAGGAAAGCGATGGCGAACCTAAACAGCATGATAAAAAGTAGAGACATCACCCTGCCAACAAAAGTCCGCATGGTCAAAGCAATGGTATTCCCAGTAGTCATGTATGGCTGTGAGAGTTGGACTATAAGGAAGGCCGAGCGCCGAAGAATAGATTCTTTTGAACTATGGTGCTGGAGAAGACTCTTGAGAGTCCCTTGGACTGCAAGAAGAACAAATCAGTCAATCCTCAAAGAAATCAACCCTGACTGTTCCCTGGAAGGCCAGATAATGAAACTGAAGCTCAAATACTTTGGCCACCAAATGAGAAGGGAGCACTCACTGGAAAAGACCCTGATGCTGGGAAAGATTGAAGGTCAAAGAAGACGGGGACGGCAAAGGATGAGATGGTTAGACAGTGTCAGCGATGCAACGAACATGAAATTGAGCCAACTTCGGAGGACGGCGGAAGACAGGAGAGCCTGGCGGGAGATTGTCCATGGGGTCGCGAAGAGTCGGACTCGACTGTGCGACTGAACAACAACAAAAGTCAGTCTTTGGACAATTTCAACAAGACCAATAAATAAGATTTTTTTAAAGTCAGGTTTTTGTGTTACCTGGGTGCAGAACTACATGTCGTATGCAACATTTTGCTGCCCAAAATGGCATTGTCATGTCAAGTTTTCCTCGTTCTTGCATAATATGAAGGATCACTTTAGCCCATATCTTTACAATGTAAACTTTCCCATTCCATATCAGTCATTGCAACCAGCAGGTGTACAGAAAAGACACATAATGATGCCATAGCATGTTACAACAAACTAAAAGAGAACTCAACACAAGGATGCTTGTCACGTCTAATGAGTACCTCCACAAGTGTAGGTTTAAATAAAGTAAAGAATATAGGGTACAATTTTAAATCAAAATATTAAAATGTAAAACCATAATTCACAAAAAAGCTGCAATGTTTATGTACTCAAGTGTGCTTTTCTTGCTTTAGTGTCACACAATAAATAAATGCTGGTTTAAAAATGTAAATAATTAGTGATATAACAGGAAAGATTTTGCATGTTTTACATGTTTGTTCGAATCATACATGGAACTGAGCCTTCTCAGTGTTGCTTAGCAATGCAAGATGCAGAGCATAAGAGGCTCCTGTACATTTATGCATGACATAAAAAGAATTTCCCAAGTACAACTTTATGTATCTCAGTACTGATGTGAAAAACTGCATGCGACAATATTTTCTTCCCTGTAGAACTAGCCCAGAAACCCTTATATGCCGTATATGTGAGGGTTTTCCACTGCTCGTTTTTGTCTAGACTAAAGCATGACCATTCATGTTTTCAAGCGGATGCACAGGTTATAAGCAGGGGTCCACAAGTAAGCAGGGCATGTAAGGTTAGTTGCACAATGGATAATATGCCTGATTACGTATCAGAAGATTGCTCACGATCTCCACCTTGACCTCAAGCCATATCAAGCAGTATGAATTCTTTGGACAGGTCAAACCTAGTATAAATAATATTATCTCAGCCTTCTTTCCATGCCCAATCAACAAAGCAAAACCTTCTATCTGCCACACTCCAAGCACCAATAATTCTATGCTCTGCTGTTGCCAGTGCCGGATTTACGCATAAGCTAAATAAGCTACAGCTTAGGGCCTCGCAATCTGCTGGAGCCTCAAATAAAAACACAATATAAAAAATGATTTCAAATATTAAAAAGGCGTATATATTTTAAATTTTTCTAAGACCAGCTGATGTAATTTAAAACAGTAGGGGGTCTCGGGGTTTTGTATAGCTTAGGGCCTCAGCAAGTCTAAATCCGGCCCTGGCTGTTGCCCCAGCTTGAGCTCTTGCTCCAGCTTGACTGCTGGGATTTTGGGTTAAACACATGAGTCCAGGACTGAGCTTTTCTTACTAGTTCTCCTTGTCTCTTTTGTGTTCTCCCCCAAGCCTCTTTGTCCCCCAACTTATTCTTCTTTCACAATTCTGCTGCTTTCAGTTCCACTGCCAATCTGCTTGGTTCCTTCAGGCAACCCTCTGGGCTAGGAACTCTTCCCATGTAGTTTTCCACTTCCCTGATTCCACTTATTTATTTATTTACAAAATTTATAACTCACCTTTCTGACCTCATAAGGCCATAAAGGTGGCTTACAAATTTAAAAATATACATAATAAAATCAAATCTTAAAAACCATTAAGATCACCAAAAACACACCATTAAAACCAGAGCTTAAAATGTTCTCTCTTTTTTTACCATCAAGTTGTAGCCATCTTACAGCCACACTATAGGGTTGTCAAGTCAAGAAACTTTCAGAGGTGGTTTGCCATTGCTCACCTATTAGGGTTGCCCAACCCCTGGTCCAGGTGGGGGTTCCCCCAAATTTTGAGACTTCAGCCCTGCCCCCAAGAATGACCACCTGCAGCCACCCCTCTCCCTCCCCTCCTGAGAGATTTAAAGGGACTTCCAGCTGAACATGGCCCACCGATCAGCTGGAGGGCACTTTAAATCTTGCAGGAGAGGAGGAAGAGGGGTGGCCACTGGCCGCATGCCTTAGCTCCAAGCAGCGTATGCCTGAATTCCAAGCGGCTTCACCCCATGTGCTCCCTGAATCAGCTGGAGGGCCTTTTAAATCTCACAGGAGGGGAGGGAGAGGGGTGGCTGCGGCTGGTCATTTTGGGGGGTTGGTCTTGGATTTGGATATACCCAATGTGACATTATCCCATTGGGGATGTCCCCCTCCCCCTCCAGGAATGCCCCCCCAAAGTCCCTTGCTGGGGACGAGGCCGGACCTGGCAATCATATTGCATATACATAGTGACTCTGGTGTTCCTTCTCCCATCCAAATACTAATCAGGGTGACCCTGCTTAGCTTACGAGATCTGACAAGATTGAGCTAGCCTAGGCTATCCAGGTCAGGGCCTAATATATACATACAAAAACATTAAAAAAATTAAAACATTGGGCAGGAAGACAGGATCACTGAGGGAGCACTATACAAAACAAACAAATCTTCACCCACTAGTGTCAACCGAAGGGGTCAGACAAGTGTCCCTGGGAAGAAAGTTCCAGAGTTTGGGTGCCACACCCAAGAAGGCCCTCTCCCAGTTTGCCACCTGCCTAATCTCAGTAGGCAGGGGCAACTGAAACAGGACCTCAGAAGACAATCAAGTAGTCAGATAGGTACATAAGCGAGTGTGTGGTCTTTCAGTTATGTTGCAGGCGGCATAGACTGTGAGAGACAGTTCCACCCTGTCTGTTCACATAAAAGAGGGCCGTTGTATTGTTGGTCAATACAGACATGCATTTCCCTGTGAGAAGGGGCTGGAAGCATTGGAGGGCTAGCTTGATTGCCAGAAGTTCTAAAAAATTGATGTGATTTGTAGAAGTCAAGGCATCCCATCTGTGACTTACGGAGAGGCCATTGAGGTGGGCTCCCCATCCCCACCACGAGGCGTCAGTTGTGAGGGTGAGACCAGGAGGGAGGGGATGGAAAGGGACACTCCTTATCAGGTTGTCCGCCAGTGACCACCAGAGAAGGGAGTCGCGTGCTTCCTGTGACTGAGAGAGACGAACCGACTGGCTCATTTGTAGGGGTTTAAAGAGCCTTAGGAACCAGAGCTGGACGCATTCGCAGTCTTGTGAAGTGAAGGACTGCAGTCGTAGATGTCATGAGGCCCAGAAGGCACTGAATGTGGAAAGCAGACAACGTGTCGTATAGCCGAACCTGTTCTGCAAGGGTGGCTAGAGTAAGGGCTCTGTCCCGGGGCAGGAAAGCTTTGGCTTCCATGGAGTCGAGCATTGCCCCTATGAACTGCACTCTCTGAGACGGAACCTGCTGCGACTTTTTATGGTTGACCCAGAGACAGAAGCAACGAAGGACATCGTGGGCCTGGGATACATGCTGTATGAGAAGGGCCCTGGAAAGCACGACCAGAAGCCTGTTGTCCAGATACGGGAACACAGTCAGGCCACAGAGGCGGTATTGTATATAGGTGTTGAGGCCGCGAAGGTCTAAGATCGGCCGTCCCTTTTGGGTATCATGGAGTACCGGGAATAAAAACCGAGGCGCTGGTGGTCTAGAGGCACAAGTTCTATAGCACCCTTCGATAGAAGTGTGCTGACTTCTTCGAGGAGGAATGATGACAGGGGCATGGTGATGACTACAAGGAGAGGTGGGAGTTTCAGAAATTCAATGAAATAGTCACTGGTCAAGATGGAAAGGACCCATTGATCCGACGTAATGGCGGTTCAGGCATGTAGACAGGGATGGAGGCGGGTAGGGACTGACGTGGCCTATAGCCTCCCTCTGGCTACGGTTTAGTGTACTGGCGCCTAGAGTTGTTACGTGACTAAGAGCGGGGTCTGAAAGGCTTAGAAGGGGCAGAGACCCCCAACAACCGAGACACTTTGATGCTCTTGTCTACGTCTTGTAGGGCCGAGTCTGTCGAAGCATGAAAGAGACCTTGTCCATCAGAAGGTAAGTCCTCTATGTATGCCTTAGTGTCGGCAGGAAGTGAGGTGGTTCTAAGCCAGGAGTGCCTACGGAGGGCAACTGTGGAAGGCATCATCTTGGAAAATGTGTCCAAGGCATGTTTGGAAGAATTGATTATTTGCTTAGAAAGTAACAACCCTTCCTTTTGCAGCTTCCTGGCCTCTTGACGTTTGTCATCGGGTAATGAGGTCAAGATATCTGTAAAATGCTTCCAGAGCGAGTACTCATGACGGCCCATGCAAGCGATATAATTAGATGTTTTAATTCCTAGAGCTCCAGCTGAATAAAAATGTCGGCTGAACGAATCCAACTTTCCCCCCTCCTTATCAGAAGGTGTAGCAAGGGTATGTTTACTCTTAGCGGAAGAGGACACGACCATGGAATTGGGTTTAGGATGGACATGGAGAAATTCAGTCTCTTTCTCCTGTAGCTTATACATATGATCCAGCCTCCTGGAAGACACAGGGATAGAGGATGGTTTATTCCATGGAGCCTTTGCTGCCTGAAGAAGGACAGTCGACATGCGGAGGGCGACTGCTGTGGAGGTGTCAAGTTGCACGACATCGAAGACAGCGTCTGACACCGACAGTTGGGATTGGATTATCGACAGCCCTAAGGAAAGTGCCATCTTTTAACCAAATCTCCGTATGAAGAAAGGTCTTCTGAAGACGAGATCGGATGGTCGTCAGATACTGTAGGCTTGGGTGAAGGACCCCCTGTTGAACTGGGCCCATCCGAATCCTCGGCACCAAAATCTGAGTCGGAGGATCCGGAAGGCGACCCCAGTGTCAGTAGCAAGGATACATCAGCCCTTCGGGTAGTAGTGTCTGATATCAGTGCTGTCTGTGATGGTAAAGCAGGGGAGGAATGGAATGGAGAGGGCGGGCGATGAGGTTCTTCCGGAGGTTTGGAGAGAGACGTGGAAGGTTTGGATTTACGCTGGGGAGGACGTAAACGACGTGACCCATGGTCCCAGTCCGACTGTCGCCTCGGTGTCAGTCATGGCATCGATGTCGAGACTGGATATGAGCTGAACCAACAAGGCATGTGCTGCCGATGGTCCCATGGAGGTGGGACAGGTGGTTCTAAGCAGGTCGGAGAGTGCAGTTTTAGCTCCCACCTGGGCACATAGGAGAACCTGGATCTGGAATGACCATACTCAGAACACTCATCCGATCGATATCGATGCTCCCCATGCCGAGGGGATCTAGATTGAGGATGCCGGTAACAAGAGTCCGGTCTAGATTGATTGCTAGCCCACAATGATGCTGATGGAGAACGATCTCTCCGAGATCTGTGTGGGATGACCTCATCAACTCCGGAGGGCGAGATTGAAATGGGTCTAGTGTCGATAGAGATCTCCGATACCAGGGGGTTCAGCTGCCGAATAGGCGAGACCAGCACCTCAATTGGAGGTAGTCATTGCATCACAGACAGCTCCAGCGTAGGAGGGTTATCGACATTGGGTTGCGCTTGCTTAGGAGGGGGTAATGCAGAGCCCATTTGCACGCCGATGCCGCTCAGATCGTGAGACTTATCCGCGGTCTTTTTGAGAGAAGACTTCAGAGACTTCTCTGTATTGTGCTTAACCCTCTTCTTCTTCGCCGGTGTCGAGGCGGAGGAAGCTTCGTTCGTAGCCGAGTGTTTGGACGAAGACGGTCCCACGTCCGATGCCAATTTAGAATGGTGCAGTGGGACCGATGTCAAAGTGTCGTCCGATGCCGATGGAGGCGCTGTCGGTTTAGGGGCTGACTGGGTCTCAGCAGACATATTTTCGCCCGGCAACGGAGCCAATGTGGACTCCCAAAGTACCACTCGAAGTCTCGCAGCCCTATTTTTACGGGTCTGATTGGAGATCTTCGAGCAATGGCGACAAGTCTCTGGACGATGGATTTCTCCAAGGCAGAGAATACAAAGTGTGTGGCCATCACGGGGGGCAAGTTTACTGCCGCAGCCAACACACCATTTAAAACACCCCCACTTTTTGGCCATAAAATACAGAAGGGCACGAAAAGAAAGGAGCCCTCAGGTGAGGCAAAGAAAATTTACCGCGGGGGGGGGGGAGGCGGAAGCCATGAGGTAACTGCAACCCTCAAGGGTTTTTTGTTGTTTTTTTAAAAAAAGTCTTTAAAGTAAAGAAAAACGAAAAATAAGAAAGAAAAACGGATTTAAAAATCCCTTGTGAGAGAAACAAATACTTCTTCACCGACCAGCAGAAACAAGCTGTTAACAGCGCTACGGTCAGAAGAGAACTGGTGGGATGTCCGCGCCCCACCCCTTGGGCATGCGCAGTGGGGTTCCCACGCATGCCTGGGAGGGAGGCGCGAAAATCCCTTTGTGAGCTTTGCATACCACCGATTCGGATCAGCTCAGACGCATAATCCCATGGGTGTGATGCACAGAGACCACGAAGAAAATCTTCTGCTTACCAGTAGCACTTCCAATTTGTTGGGATTAAGCTTCACATCCACTCCCAATTACCTCCAGGTACCAATTCATAGTTTCTGCAGCTTCCCTGGGATCAGCCAGAAGGGCAAGATATTGCCCATCCACATATTGGTGATAACCCAGCCCAAATTTTCAGATGACCTCATCAAGTAGTTTCATGTATATGTTAAAGAACATATGGGACAAGGTGGAACCTTGCAGGACCACACAGACCAAAGGCCAAGGGGCTGAGCAGTGGTCTACCAGAACCACCTTCTGAAACCTACCCTACAGGTAACAAAAACTTCTGAGGGGTCCGGGAGAATCAATACAGCCACATTCCCTCTGTCCATCTCCAAGTGCAGGTCATCCACCATGGTGACCAAGGCTGTTTCAGTCCCATAATTAGGCCTAAAACCAGCTGGGAAAGGATCCAAACAATCTGCCCATACACATCACTTATCACTTATTTTTCCACAGTTATTTCCACTTTTCTCTTTTACCATTAAAGTTGGAGAGTTTCAGAAAGCTTCCCTCCTTCAGCATTTAGACTAATTCATGACATTCCAAGAATTCAGTGGCTAGGAGTACTCAAACAGGCAGTTTTTCAACTATTATAAGATATTCAAATGTAAAACATTTTAAATCACCAATATAAAATTTAAGTCTAATTTAATATGAAACCAAAGATAAAGAACTCATAAATGTAGATATGCTCATAAATCAAGCTGGGGGGATCTTGTTTTGACTTGTTTTTAGCAAATTTTATCAAAAGGTTACTGACACCATACAAGTATGAAACAGCTTGATGCTAATTTTACAGAAACACTTAACTCTCATAACCATAATTAACACTTCCAAAAGGACTCTTCTGTTTTTCTTCCACAGTACCATACTGACTCCCCTTCAAACTGACAAATAGGTCCTGAAGGAGTCATGCTGCCACTGACCCCCAGTAGTTGACTCAGAAGAAGAAACAACGGGAGGCACTGCAATTAAACACAGATTTAAATTGCAGCAACACACGCTCATTTCTTCATGTGATAAATCCAATCAATCTATGGATCTAAGGTTGACAAGAGTAGCTACTCGCTGGTATTCCTCCCCATTCCCAAATCTAGAAGACTCTAATCTGTGGGATTCCGAAGTAATGTTTTAGCACTTTCAGTCCCTACATTCCAGCCTCTGTTAATACCCACCAATTCCAGTGCCTGGATTTTGGCTTGGGTAAACTAACTGGTGCATTCCACATGATTACTTTATGGGTTGTATAATCTTTCTCAGGAGAAAAGACACCTTCCTGGAGACACTCCTAATGAGCCCTATAACTGCGATTTGTCTAATCCCTATGAATGCCAAAGCATAACTTGGGTAAGGAGAGGGAGAGTCTGTGGCCCAATGGAAAAACATCTCCTTTGTATGCTAAAGGCCCTAGGTTCCATCCCTGGCACCTCTAGTTAAAAAGATCAGGCAGTAGGTAATGTGAAAGACTATACCCGTACCTGAGAACATGGAGGGCACTTCCAGTCAGAAAAGACGACACTGACCTTGACACAACAATGGTCTGATTCAGTGTAATGCAGCTTCATGTGTTCATGTGAGAGAGATGATTAATTACTCTTTGCCAGCATCACTATGAAAGATAGTTACACAAGCACCCAGAATTGTGGTTCTGTTCACATTTGATGGCCCCTGAGTAGTAATTTTCATAGTTTTCCTCCTTTCAACACTGTGGGTTTTAAAAGAATTACTAGTTACCCTTGTTGGAGATCTTTTTAGTTGACAAATCATATATCTAATTCTGAACTTGGTTCAGTGTAAGGATCAAAAATTACACAATGGGGCAAGGTACAGAAAGGGGAGATGTCTCAGATTTCCACCAATTTCATTGATATATATAAGCCAAAGCAGTACCTTCTCCAAAACTAGCAGATGTCACTGGTATATCCATCACAGAAGGGTAGTGAACTGGTACGTAACAGTTTCCTCACTTCATGAAATTATCAGAAGGCACTGAGCAAATGCAATAGTGGTAGAGAAGAAAGCCCTCTTTGATTTTAAATGGGGACTAAGCTACGTTCAACCAGACTCGCACACAGTTTCTGTATGCAAAATGATGCATTTAACACATGATTTTTTGGATAATGAACGATAAAGCAATGGTTGAATCCTACAAATAGAAGGTGCTTTCAGATCTTTCTATTCTGCTTTCCCCAGAACACTTCCTTCTTGTACTGACCGCGCCTCTTGTAACTCCTCAGTAAACCCAGGAGAAGCCTGTCTCTAGGGAGCATCTTAGAGTACATACTGTCAATGGCCGCAAGAAAGCTTGTAAAGTCAGTTGGCAACCCCCCCTCAGAGTATTCTGGAATCCTGGATGACCAATAAGGGTCCAAAGTACCATCCCAATAGGTTCTCCTAGAGCTTCCACACACCTGCAATCTGTACACTGACCAGGGCAAACACAGATCCCCAGTTCCATGATCTCTGAGGAAAATCAGGCCAAGTGCAAACCTGGAAGTGGGGGGGAGGCACTGCTGATAAACTGGGAAATGCTTATGAACTCACGGGCCACACCTGTCACAGCCTAAGTATTAGTTCCCCCCAAGCTAAAGACCACATTCAGAATCATAGCCAGGAGACCGTTTGGCAGCAGAGTGGATGGTACAGTAGCAGAATCCCTAATTTTTCCCCTGGTTCTGCAGCAGACAGAATACACCCAAAATGCTTCATTGCCACCATAAGAAACTTGAAAAGAGAATAATACAGACAGCAACATTCTCTCCCCAATACTCCTACTTAGATTGGTACAAAACTGAATACCTTGCTGAAGTGTGCAATACAGAATCACCAGCATCATTCTGCCAGAACTCAGTAAAAGCAAGTTATTTCTTCCAGAATGAAATTATAGATCAATGTATTAGTAATTACTTGCCTTATATTCAAAGAGCCCCAGCTGAAAAGTAGATGGACAACTGACAAACATCCTGCATTCCCTTGGTCAGGGATGGAATTGGATGTCAGAACAGCATTAATTCATATAGGCCACCTCTGCAACTGACCTGTCCAATCCCAATGCCCTACCTCCCAAGTGGAATTGCTAAACCAATACTCTGCAGCAGCACCCTCAGCAACACTGCTCTTTGTGGCCTTGCCTGGTCTTATGCACTAGGAATGGCAGGAAACAGCAAAGCATATGATGTCAACAGTATCAGGTGATAGAGGGTAACAGCAATTCGTATGGGTAGCTGGGATAAAAACCAAAAGCAAACTCCTCAACATTAGCAATAATTAAACTGGATGTATGGCTGTAGCGAGTACTAGGTGACACCCTCATTCTTATTGCCCTCTGTTGTCCACTTGAGCTGCTACAGGTAGTTTGTCAGAAGCCCTGTCAGATCTTAAGGGCTAAGGGAAACCAGAAGGTTCTTTTCCAGACTACAGCTGGATGGGGGCATATGACAGCAAGTTCCCAGGGAAAGTTGCAGAAGCCGTAAAACCCAATATAAATGGCTAAGAACACTTGAAGCAGAGGTTAAGGAAGTAACATAGTCACTCTTACCCCCTAGCCATTGTCATGTACTTACTGATGTTCCTGCCAAATTAGAGAGTGAGGACTATGCAACAATATACTATTACCATAAGGTAACTTTATTGATGTTGTTATTCTTCAACTCACTCAATTTTCTATTCTTCAACTCACTCTTACCCCCTAGCCATTGTCATGTACTTACTGATGTTCCTGCCAAATTAGAGAGTGAGGACTATGCAACAATATACTATTACCATAAGGTAACTTTATTGATGTTGTTATTCTTCAACTCACTAAATTTTCTAAGCATGTAGACTTTCTAATGCAGAACATAAATTATATAAATTCAGGTGGGGTACCCGTGTTAGTCTGAAGCAGCAGAACAAAGTTTGAGTCCAGTGGCACCTTTAAGACCAACAAAGTTTTGTTCAAGTATAAGCATTCATGTCCAAGCACACTTCATCAGATCAGATATTTGTATGCTAATTTACTGCCATTCACAGATCTTTCTTACATCCAGTCTCAGCTATAATCAGCCAATACTTATGCATCTTGACTCTAAATGGCCCTTCCTGACAATGACAATAATCCCCACCCCACGCCCTATATGTAATGGTTGAGGAGGTTCTGTTCCACTGTATCTTATGAAGTGGGCTTGCACACAAAAGCTTACACCATGAATAAAACTTTGGGCATAAATTATATAAGTAAATGAATTGTTAAGACCCTTATTTGGGGCACTGGTGGTAGTTTTTCACACTATTATCCTCATAAGATTTACAATTTTAAACTCTGGCACATTTAAGTATTTGCTGCCGGTTACTCTTTTGTTTAACTTGAGAGGGGCAACAGTTTCTATTGTACACAAATAATTTGCATATGTTTTTATACAAAGAGGTTTGCATATGATTATTGTTTTCTTATCCATTTGCAAGGTTTGTTCTGCTACCCAATTATTTTACTTACCACATTACTATTCCACAGAAAATCAGTTTTGAAACTTTATGGTTTCATTTCACTGCTTCTGATCTTGACAGTGATACTCACGCTATGGCTGTGAGGATCCCCACCCATGGCTCAAGCAACATTCTTAAAAGTAGTAAAAATGTGAGAATAAAATACACTCTTATCAAAAACTTTTCTCACTACTGCCATCTTTTGGCAACAAAATAAGCAAGCATCTCTCTCTTCAAAGGAAGAGTATGCTAAGATCACCTTCCACTATCTTTTAAATTTTAGAAAATGAAATGCAGCTATGAGGAGGCTGCAAATTTGATTGGAGCTGCAGTACAGTACATCTTAATACTTTCCACTCTGGGCATTTAATCCAAATTGCATTCCCCACGTCCGCTACCCAGTCATGATGGGGCAGAATACACAATCCCCATATCTTTCCTTCTGAAGGTGAAGAAGCAGCTGGGCAGGCCACTGTGATCAGAAAAATTACTTGCAGAGATGAGATTATGCATCTCCTACCTCTGCTCTGATCAGATTCAGAGTCCCCCACAGTTGCATGTCATTTTTTAAAAGTCACAGAGAGACTTAATCTCATTTAGTTTGGCCTTAGTGTCAACTGTAAACACTATAATCTTAGAAAAAAATATTTTTTGACAATCTGTTGTCCTACTCATGGAAGAATACTAAACACCACTAGACTAGGCAACTAGCACAACCAATGCCATTCTTTTACATTTATATCCTGTAACCCAAAGAATAACGTTCCTGGGGTCCTGAAATGACTCCTGGAGGAGGGGAATACAGGAAAGATGCTTTCTGCTGACACTGCTGGATTCAAACCATTTTGTCATGTCATTTGGATTCTTATTATCTCATTATCTTTTGTCGGGAAGTCGATGCCAAAGACCCCCCGACTACGCGGGTGCCATCCCCCAGAGAACATAGAGAAATCAGTCAGCGGCTCTTTGAGGGAGGACCCGGGACTCTGTATAAGCAAACAATGCGAGGAAGCACTGCTCTTAAAGGAGGGAGACAGGGTAGGAGGTCCCATTGGGGCTCGAGACAGGGACCCGATAGAAGGGAGACGGGTTGGCAATGATGGAAAAAGAAAAGCAAATACCCAGGGGATAAAAGATTGGTGTGATCACTTTAAGAGTTGGGTGTGGGGAGTTCGTGGGGATGATAACTGTATGATATCAGAAATAAAGAGAAAACAGGTGACCTCGAGGACGAATGATGGGGAGGTCAGCTGATTAGGAGGAAAGTAAATTTAACTGGTACTCCAGAATTGATCCCCCCATGGGTTGTAGCTGAGAGAGAAAGAATGATGAACGTAAACCCATCACTGAGAGGAAAACCTGGTTCCGTTTCTGAGTCGTTGTGTCATCCTGGCAAACTCTCAAGTCCCAAGCCTGACAGGACTGAGTAAGGAAGGTGACATCTTTTTACAGTTCTTAACTTATGACTTATTTTGTTCTCACAGAAATGTATTGTAAAATGTCAACAGGAACTATGCTATATCTTCCTTGTCTGGCATTTGAATTTACATTTTAATAATCAACTATATTGTTATTGCCTCCACTCACTACTTTCTTTCAGGCAGTGCAGCACTTTCATTTTTTTGAATGCATTAATTTTAAGATTAAGCAATGGTGGCTCAAGTGGTTAAGACGCTGAACTGCAGGCTGTGGAAGGTCAGTAGTTCAGCAGTTCAAGACCCTGGTGCCGCAAGACTTGGTGAGCTCCTGTCTCTAGTTCCAGCTCCTGCCAACCTAGCAGTTCGAAAGCAAGAAATTGCAAGTAGATAAATAGGTACCACTTCGGTGGGAAGGTTAACAGCGTTCCGTGCGCCTTGGTTGTCATGCCGGCCACATGACCACGGAAACGTCTTCGGACAACGCTGGCTCTTCGGCTTTGAAACGGAGATGAGCACCACAACCCTAGAGTCAGATTCGACTGGCTTTCGAGCAAGGGAACCTTTACTATAGTTGGTAATTTCCTTTAATCCAGGACCATGATGCATTGTAACCAACAACTTTAAGGTTGACAGTGAAGAATTTGAAATTGTTCAATACTTTCTATTCCTTGGAGCCATCATAAACCAAAACGGAGACTGTAACCATGGAATCAGAAGGAGATTTAGACTGGGAAGGGCAGCCATGAGTAAGGATGTGTTGCTGGTGACCAAGATCAAGTTAATTCATGACATAATATTCCCCATTACGATGTATGGGTGTGAAAGTTGGACAACGAAGAAAGCTGACAGGAAGAAAGTAGATTCTTTTGAAATTTGGTGCTGGAGGAGAGTTTTGCACAACAAGTTGGTTCTAGACCAGATATAGCCTGAACTCTCCTTAGAAGCTAAAATGACTAGACTGAGGTAATCGTACTTTGGTCTAGACAAGAGTCACTGGAAAAGACAATAAAGCTAGGAAAAGTTGAAGGCAGCAAGAAAAGAGGAAGACCCAACATGAGATGGATTGATTCAATCAAGGAAGCCATGACCATGGCTAACAACAGAGAATTTTGGAGGACATTAATTCATAGGGTCATCATAAGTCATAAGCAACTTGACAGCACTTAACACACACACAAGCACCGGCCATATTGAAGCTTTGTGGAGTTCTTAGTCCTTTCTTGTTCCTCTTTTTTAAATATAATATTCAAATTCATTTTAAATATTCTGTGACGTTCCTCAAAACAATAGGAACAGGAGAGTATTATCTAAAAAAAAGTAAAACATTATTGTGGCAGGCTCATGGTGTTTGAATAACGGCCTCCTCCCATACTCTCTAGCCTGTCAGTAGATCCTCCACACAAGTTGTGCTTTCTGTGCCCCCAATATGCAGAGAAGAGGCAGGTGGTGATCAGAGACAGGGCTTTTTCAGTGGAACCCCACCTGTAGAATGGCTTTCCCCTTGAAGCTTACCTGATGCCTAACTTACTCTCTTTTAGGTACCAGGTTAAAACATTGGTTTTTGCCCAGGCTTTTAACTAAGGTGTAGATCTTTTAAAATTGTTTTTATGGTCTGGTCTAGTCTGAATACTGTCTTCTATAGTTAGTGGCTTATTTTTATGCTCTGGCATGTTTTTAATGGCTGTGTGATTTTAGTGCATAGTTTTAGATGTGTGTAACCTCAAACGGGTCTCTGAAGAGGCAACATAAAATTTTCCAAACAAATACACTTTGATAGTTCAAGGTTCTCTCAGCTTGCATTTCAAACGTATTTGTAACATTTGACAAATATGTCTCCTGAAGAGTTCTGGGCCATGTGTCCTCTCAATCATTTTGTGAAGTAGTTTGGCTTAGAAAAAGTGATTGGTCCAAGGCCACAGAACTTTACAACAAGGCAGAGATCTGAACCCAGATCTCCCCAGACTATCCAATACTGTCCACTACACCTCCATCTCCTACACTGGCTTTCCTGACCTACTACATGTCAGACTAACCTTATCTATTTTTTTGAGAAAGTTACTACCTTGCTGGATCAGGGGAATGTTGTAGACATGGTTTATCTTGATTTCAGTAAGGCTTTTGATAAGCTTCCACATAATATTCTTGTTGACAAATTGGAAAAATGTGGTTTGGATCCTATGACTGTTAGGTGGATCTGTAACTGGTTGACAGATCACACCCAACGAGTGCTTGTGAATGGCTCCTCATCTTCTTGGAGAGGAGTGACAAGTGAAGTGCTTCAAGAATCTGTCCTTTGTTCTCCCAGCACGCAAAGAAGCGGTTCTGAATGTGCACAGAAGAGATTTTTTTTTTTTTATTAACAGAAACTCAAAGGAACATTACTAACATACTAACAGAGAACCATGTGACAGGACTATGAAAAGAAGTTTGACAACACACAGAAGAAGCCCAAGAAGATTAATTGGACATTACTAACAGCTTAATTTACCAGTTTATATATCACTCAGCTTTCTCTTTCCCCCACTGTCTACCCTTCCCATTTTTTCTTCTAAGCGAAATACCTCCCCTTTTTAGGGGAGCCAATAAAATCTTTATAAAAAAAAAAAGAATCTGTCCTTTGTTCAACATCTTTATCAATGATTTGGATGAAGGGATAGAGGGAATGCTTATTAAATCTGCAGATGACACTAAATTGGGAGGGGTAGCAAATACGGTAGAAGACAGATTCAGGATACAGGATGATCTTGACAGGCTGGTAAACTGGGCTAAAACAAATAAAATGAATTTCAATGGGGATAAATGTAAAGTTCTGCATTTAGGTAAGAAATATCAAATGCATAATTATAGCTTGGGGAGACTTGCCTTGGCAGTAGTATGTGCAAAAAAAATCTAGGGGTCTTAGTAGACCATACACTGAACATGCGTCAGCAGTGTGATGCTGTTGCTAAAAAGGCAAATGCAATTTTGGGCTGTATCTACAGAAGTATAGTGTCCAGATCACGCAAAGTGATCGTACCACTTTACACTGCTCTGGTTAGACCTCACCTAGAATACTGTATTCAGTTTTGGGCACCACAATTTAAGAAGGATACAGAGAAGCTGGAACATGTCCAGAGGACAGCAATGAAGATGGTGAGGGGTCTG
>NW_015170344.1:173768-236926 GCF_001447785.1 Gekko japonicus | reverse complement strand
GAGCGGTTCCTCAGTGGAACAGGCTTCCTTGGAGGTGGTGGGCTCTCCTTCTTTGGAGGTTTTCAAACAGAGGCTAGATGGCCATCTGACAGCAATGCAGATTCTGTGAACTTATGCAGATCATGAGAGGGAGGGCAGGAAGAGTTGCCTCAGTGCTTAATTCTTTTGGCCCTGGGAAATGCTGATTGCCACTTTTGGGGGCAGGAAGCAATTTTCTCCAGGCCGGTTTGGCCAGGGATCCTGGAGGGGTTTTTTGTCATCTTCTGGGTGTGGAACAGCAGTCACTATGGGTGTGGAAGGGGAGGTATTTGTGAATTGCCTGCCTTGTGCAAGGGGTTGGACTAGATGACCCTGGGGATCCCTTCCAACTCTATAATTCTCTGATTCTACACTAAACATAAGAAAACAGACACATGCTCCTGGCCATTATATTCCTTCATGGGTCAATATATTTAAACACACAAATGTAATAAGCAATGGATAGATTAGGATCTAAAGAACACTGAAGATGTTTTACATACTTCTAAAAAATGCTGAATTCAAGGAATATCTCACCCCACTCCCCCAATGTACACAGAAAAGAAGATGTGCATGCTTAGAACAGCTTTTTTTTAAAAAAACAACACCAATGAGATCAATATACACAGTTAGAAATGTTGTCTCACTGTGAAAGCTTTCATGTACGATGAAAGAGTCTCACAATTCATTAGCAAATTAAACATTTTGTCATGGAGGCACTCATATTTTGGCTTTGTATCAATTACTTTGGACCAGCTGGTAGGAATTCATATAATTCTGGACATACATGGGAAATTAAAATATTGTTTCATTGTTTTTTAAAGACACTCAAAACATAAGTGAAAATGATATAAGAATGCTGTAAATTGCTCAGTTTTACTTAGGCACATTAACATTCTACTTGGCTTTAACAATGATTTAATACAGCTATACTATTATTAAAAATAATTTGTTCCTTTCTTGGAGCATAATCTAGGCAACTGTTAAATTCATAACTTTATCATAATTATAGGCAAATTATTATTCCTCTCTCTCTTAGTAATGTTATTTTTGAGATACAATATTAACAACATTCCTCCTTTGAGTTTTGCTGCCATGATAGCCCAGCAAAAAGATGCTTGTTTTGGCTGTATCATCTTTGTTTTATCTACAAGGCCATGTACGGTGACAGCTGCATTTGTGAGCAACTTAAGACAAATTTCATCTTGGTGGCATCTAATCCAGAGCCTGGTACAAACAGTATGGAAGAGTCAGTGTCAAAATTAAACAATGCCAGATTTTCTAAGAACAGATGCTTTTCCCTTGCAGCTGTAAAAACCATAAAACAATCCTGTGCCACTCTGTCTGGTCACGCAACAGCCACAAAGCAAGGCATAAATCTGGCCACTTACAGCAAATGTTTGTTGAGAGCTTTAAAAACAGTAACAGGGATTTACTGTGAGTGATTATGAGGCTACATTACCCTTTAAATGAGCTTTAGGGCGGTTTAATTTACATCCATGATTTTTATATGTTGACAAAATGAACTTTTAATACAAAGAATTTTAAAGCAGCTTATTCTTAAATATGAAAGCACATCTTGATTTCTTCTTTGTTTAAATCTCTTAAGTTAATAGTGAAAGTGGTATTAAGATATAATTATAACCATATTAGATTGGTAGTTGTAGACAATTTATGCTGGTACAGCTGCACTGAAATGCTTCACATCTATGGATTTCCTCATTAGGTTTGAAAAACTGTAGGTTGTGACTTTTTAACATATCACATCACTTTCTAAGCATGTAACAATTCCCATAATATGTCCATTTAGTAAAAAGATGTTCAGATGCATTTTAAAGGCTATTATACCTTACTATACTGTGGGGGATATTCTTTACAGTTTTGTCTTCATAGTATTTCTATTGGTTTCTTGGGCCTAGTATGTATATATTTACAATATAAACATCTTCAATTAATATTTAAAGCAATTTGAAATCTTTCTTAATAAATACTTTCAAGCTGGTGATTATTTTAAACTCAGGTTTGCAAAAAACTTTTGCTAGAGTTAGCAGTTCATTAGCACCTCCCTAGTTATCAATATAATTGGATTGTTTGATGGTACAAAGTCATCTCTTTCACAAATCTACTTTTAAAAGGCAAGGTGAAAAATGACCAAATTAATAAGGCTAATCAATGTTACCTAAAATGGTTTAAAAGATACCAATATTACCAGAAGAGGAGGCTTGGGATTCCCCCTCCCTTGCATTTTAATTGTTTTTTAAGAATTATTCCTTTTCTCTCTTTCTCTTCCATCCCCCAACATACTATATCTGCTTCACAAGAAGAGAGTGTTTAAAACATATTGAAATTTATTAGCTGAAAAATCATTTACTTCTTTGTGAACTGTACCTAACAACTCTTTTGTTTTAATTCAAGGTTTTTACATTTTTACAAAATTTAAGTAGCTATTGCAAAGTTTACTCAGGGAGACAGTGAAAAAAATAGAAAGAGAAGGAATGTACAAAATTAATCATAGACATAAAAGTCTTTGAGGTCCAATTTACCCTCATTGATATTCAGTGACATACACCTATCCAATTTGTCTGAGCACACCTCCATGTGCAGAGGAAACCGCATCAGTATTGTAAATGTAGCCACCCAATGTCTGTGAACAGCAGCTGCTTTCTTATTTTTTTACCATTTCACACCAGTATTTTTTTTCAAGAGTGAGCATTTATGCTAGCATGCTTAAAGAGCATTTCAACTCTTGCCGAAGTTTGTAGCTATTAGTAATACTGGGTTACGTACTTAATTACATTTCTAGAAAATTAGGGCTCTATTCTAGAAACCTTGAAGATTGCCTTTAAAAAAATAAAACAAGAAAGTTAATTGACTTAAACTGAATTTATCTTACATCCAAGAGACTACTTATATGACAATATATTTGTAACATCAGATTATATAACCAAAATATAATTTCACATTGATATCTACATACATGGAAAAGTGGGCAAAGCTATATGTAGATCTCTTCATATTAAGATTATATATTCATACACCTTTTATACATATTTATACATACATGTACACACGGGGAGAGAGAGAGAGAGAGAGAGAGAGAGAGAGAGAGAGAGAGAGAGAGAGAGAGAGAGAGAGGAGATACACACTACTGTTCACAAACCAAAGACTAACAGATGTGTGACTTCTAATTAGTTATAATAATCTCTGCTTCAATGCTGTTGGAAAAAGCCTCTCTTTTCTTGGAAATTAACAGCATCCTTTTGAGTTTTAAACTCTCTGCATGCTTCAAAGTCCATCTTTTAAAAAATAAAAAGTTGTCTTGTTTAGAATTTCAGACATCTACAGTGATAACTTTACAAAAAGAAAATATTAAATTATAATTATCCTAAACAGACACAATCTTGTGAAACTAACCTCACATTCATATTAAAACACAAAGAGCTGACTATAATGAATTTGATTCATCCTGGGGACACAAAGCTTTACCCACAGTAAACTCAGTCAACTGTTGCTCTTGCTTTTATATTCATGGTACTTAAATAGCGCACTTTAAAACAAAAAAACTCCAATTGGCTTTTCAGACATCCACCCTCCCCAAAAATAACGCACTTGAAAACCCAAAATGATATGAAAAGGCTTCAAGGCCTCTTTTCTCCCTTTCAGAGCACTTTTTTTCTTTCTGTTTGCAGTAATCTGCCTTTCACTTTCTCATTGCTACAGAACAAACGAGGAGGCTCAGGACTTTGAAAAGGGGGCTCAATGTGTAATGGGCCCACTAGAATTAATTTAGTTGCACCAAATCCATTGAGCACCGAAGGGTTTTTTTTCCACTCTTCTTCTCAAATCATTTTGAGTTGGACGCAACCCCCCCAGCCTTTGTAATTCTAGTAAAGCACTTAAAGTGCACAGTAGGTGTTCATCAGGACCATCTGGTCAAAAGCAAAACAAGCTGCTGATTTTGCCTTTGAATAGAATGAAGCAAGTGTGAATTAGTCTCTTCAATTAGCACTATTACAACCTGTCAAGTGCATATTGTAAAACAGGATTATTACAGTATTGGTCACCAGTGCAATTATTTACTCTCTGCCTTTTCTTGCATATAAATATGTCCTGGTTTATTAGTTTCTAATAACTGAAAATGGTTTATTTAAAGCTTTGCCTTTCTAAGTTACCAACATGTACTACAGGTTATGAAAGACATTCATAACCTGCTACATCTCATAATTAGAAGCAAATTTTAAAAAACTTATTCATATCAGCTTCATGTTTCAGTTATGCATAAAAAATTCACACAGAATAACAGAAGCATCAGTATGCCTATACATTGTTTAGACACCAAACTACATCCCGTTCAAAGGGGATGTCACATGCAAACAGGTACACACAGTGGATTTATTTTAACATAGTTACCTGCAAGCTCTTCTTTCTTGCCTGCTGTGTGATATGTTTAGTTTATAAAATACATGCATAAAAATTCTCTTTCCCCTGCAGCTGGTATAGAGTAAAACTCCATCTTCACAGATGGTTAGGAATTAACATTTTATCATTACAGGAGCTAAGCAGATTTTTAGGACAACTTCCTATGAAGTCATAAAGCTAATTTATTTCAAAAACATGTTTATGTTCACAGTTAATTGGGGGGGAGTAATTATAAGCTTTATCATCTAATAAATGCATTCTGCAATAACACTGTAAATAAAATTATCGTTCTGCCTCAATGGTGTAAACATGGGCCATGGTTTAAGTTCTAAGGACCTAAAAACAGCAGCCCCCACCATGCTATGCAATCTGACACTGAAGGGACTTTCAAATAAATATGTGCTATGGCAGAGGAGTCTGCAATTTAAAGGGAAAAAATCCCTTTGCTCTTTGGATCCTAACCACAGACACTGTCAGCATTCAACAGCAAAAGAAATGCATGTTAAATGTAAATATACAAATGTTAAAAGAAATTAAAATATCAGTAAAGTAGTATAGACTTTAGGTATAGAAACCAACTATGTAATACTTCATTTATGAGTAGATCAAGAAGTCATTTAAAATTTAGCAAAATTATTAAAATGGTTAGAATTCATGCATCTAGGTTACAGGTTCTGTTCTATCTGGGGTCATACACATGTAAAAACAGGATTCTACATGTGTATCCCTGACCAGGTAGGAGTCATACACAAGCCAGCTGCTGCTAATGCAATTCCTCTGCCAGATCCAGCAATGGGAACCGTACAAATGTAGCATTGTTTGTAAATCATAAACACGGCTGATCAATTGTTTGGGACAGAGAAAGAAAAACTGGATTTTCCCCACATTCACCCCTTCCTGCTTTTTTTTTTGCTGAACAGCTGACTGGAAGCATATCGTTTCTAACTGGGACTGTATGTGCACAGTGTTGGAATAAATTTGGATCTCAGCCATAGTCTTTAGTATTAAATGCACAGTCACTTACCAGAAACCTGTATATTGCTTCTTAAACTCTCAACACTGAACATATAAAATGGGGGGGGGGAAAAAAAAAAGGGGGGGGGGGGGAGAGAACCTTGCTCTAATTACTTTCCATATGGATAGGTCTATTTTTCATCACATGAATTTGTTTATTGCTATTATCTATAATTTCCTGTTGACTATCCCTGCCTAAATTGCACAGGGTTTTTTGGGGGGCATTCATCCATTAACAAAGGAAGTTAATAAGAGCAAGAGCAGAAATAATTTTAAACATTGGCTGCTAATCAATGTCAATAGGTTATTGAAATCTGAGCACTAAGAACAATCATATCAGCATAACAGCAAAACAGAAAATACAAAATCATAGAACTGTCCAAGTAAAGGACACAAAAATAGTGTGTTCAAGATGAGTTTTATAATTAAACCAAAGCATGTCAGACTCCTTAATGTTATTTGCTAGAGCAGGAGTCCTCAGCCTTTCTGGAACCACAACCCCTGCACAGTATCATGGGACTCAATGAGCTGCAAGCATATGACATGTCATGTAACACAAATGAAAGAATCAGTTATGACTTCACCAGAGGGAAAGGACTGCACACACAAACTGTGCACAAAGCATTGGAGTATCTGCTGGTGGAAGTAGTGGGAGTGGAGGTCAAAGAAAAGAGTTTTAGCACATGTGCAGGCACTAGGAGACTGTGCTGGCTGAAGGTGTTGGTGAAGAGAGAAGGCAAGTGACAGATTTTGCAAAGAATTGGGGTGTTTCTGAACCTATCTTTGCAAAAAGAAAGAAAGAAAGAAAGAATCCTGTCTATTGACCAGTAACTTTGCCTCACCACTCTCCTATTCATCTTGCATTATAGGTCTTTGAAACTCGGTAAGCCATTCCGGTTTGTGAAAAATTCATCATAATCCTCCTAGTGAAGAAATTAATGACAGATGGAGATTCTTCATGGAAATTCTTGCCACAAGCCCTGAGGCTCTGTCTAGATCATAGAGGCATCCTGGGGAATTTCTGTTGTCACATGACGTTAGTTCATTCAGAAAACCTACCATGTACATTTGCCACCTCAAGAATCTACCTCAACCGTACTGTGATGTTTCCCCATGAACTTTTTAGTCTGTAGAAATTAGAACATTTATGTTATACTCCTGGGGAAATAAACCTGTTTTATAATTGTTTCAGGTTTTCCTTCTCAGCCAATCTGTAATGGAGTGCCATGTCTCAGCTAAATTCTCAGCCCAATGAATGAGTTCTCTGAATTTCTGACACTTCCCTGTAATAACATCTCAGCAAAGCTCTATATCAGTTATGGTGTGCAAATACCCACCAATTTCTTGTTGAACACCAGTAGGACTAGGGCTAGTTGAACTGCACGAATATTGAGACAACTCATGCTCATTTAAGTTGCTGGGTTTTGACCATGGGTCTTGTTTACCGAGGTTCTGCAATGAGCTTCCTACCTGCAGAAACTGATATCTATGATAAGTATCCTGCAGAGGCTGACATCTATTAAAAGTATCCTGGACACTCCCACTAAAAGTGTTTGATTTTACAGCTTCTATTATATACATCTCCTGTCAGTACAGAAACGATGCCACAACATGCCATCATTCAAAGCAATCAAGCAAGGAATCCGCCGCAACATTTTTCAAGCCTTCTATTCCTGGCCATATTGTACCATGCTACTGATATTCCAGAGGCCTAATTCCCAGTCCTTTCTGACAGCAACTCTTCTGATAATGAATTTGAGCCAGGTTCATCTGTCCAGGAGAATGGTCTGTCCAGCACAGACCTTGAATGTGCTGAAGCTTGAAGAAAATCTCAGGAAGACAAGGGTTTATTTCCAAAACAGTAACACCAGTTCAGTCCTTTCAGGTAAGGAGTCTCTACCTACCCACCCCCAAACCATTCACTCTCCTCAGAGCCCTCAAGAGAACAGAAGGTACTATGCAGCCCCATTCAGTGGTGGCATACAGCATATTTCTGAGCAAGACCCTTTTCATAACTCTATATACAGATTATTAAATTGTTTTCTATATTTTAAACTGTTGTAAGTCACCTTTTTTAAATGGAAAGATGGCATATAAATGTGTTAATAAATAAAGAGTGGAGAGACGCAAATGAGCACCTAAGGCAAAAAGTAACTTTCTTAATGCTCTGGTCCATTTCATCAGTACAAATGTGAGCATACTGCACTAGAAGAGCCTGTGAACGCACACAAATTTGAAAGAATTATGAGGAATTGTTTAAATCAGAATGTGAAGACACACAAATTGATGAATATAAGAAAATCCCAATTTCCAATGCATCTTTATCTAGAAATGGTTCAGAGGACTCATTTGATTTGTTCCCTTGAGGTCTAAATGCAACTTGCACATGCACACTGAATACAGGAAGGTGCCTTACATGGGTTTATCTAGCCCAATTATGTCAATTCTGATTGGCAGCAGTTCTCCAAGGTTTCATAAAACTGCCTGCTTACTTGCGACAATAAGTGCTCCTCATATGAGGCTTGGGTAGGGCATATTGACTCTGGAAACTGCTGGAAACGCCTGTGCCTTAAATGGAGGCATGGGCAACAGCCTTTTTAGGAGCCACTGTTTCCTTCCCTGGACCCTCCGACACCTCTGGCAGCCCAGAAAGGAACAGACTGCCTCAGGCAACTATCAGGGGCCTCACCAGGACAGGGCATCTTCCTCTTGATCACCTCAAGGAAAATGCAGGGGAGGAGGGGTCACCCCCAAGCAATTCATGTATCTGAAGTAAGCTCTGACTCAAGAAAGCTCATGCTGAGGAAAGAAATGTTACTCAATAAAGTGCCACTGGATTTATCATTTATTTAGCTATCTAGATTAGTAATCACAACAGGAAAAGACCTGCAGGTCAACACATGTACTTGAAAACTGACAACATAATATCCCCCTTCCTCTAGCTGAAGTGCCATTCTGGGCGGGGGAGCAGTCAAGCTACTGGGCGGGGGAGCAGCCAAGCATCCCTTGATTGTGATTGGATCCAGTACAACAGAGAATTCTCCCCACAAGGAACATTTCATATTGTACTTTAATCATTATTTGTGTTAGATTCTGATACCTGTGAGCTCCTTTGGGAGCCAACTTACCACTGAAAACCAAGGTTAAAATAAACATCCACCAATTGTTCCACCAAGGACTGAAAGCTCATTGGGCATCCAAATAAATTTCCATGAGTACAGGATAACTGCTGAAAGGGGTAATTCCAAGCAACTATACCAGTCACTCCAAACTATACAAACATATGAAGCTTTCTTATACTATGTCATATAATTGGTCTGTACTGTCTACCCTTCAACTAGACTTCCAATCTTCAAAAGCTGAAAAACAGCACCAGCCATCTCATTAAATTTGTTGTTGTTGTTCAGTTGCACAGTCGAGTCCGACTCTTCGCAACCCCATGGACCAGATCACGCCAGGCCTTCCTGTCTTCCGCTGTCCTCTGAAGTTTGCTCAATTCTCATTAAATAACTCAGTATAATAAAGCAAACATATATTTTGTAGACTGGATAAATAATATATCTTGCACATATATGTATTACTATTTTTCAGATCCTGTCATGATTAATAAAATACAAATCTATTTAAAAGAGTTACTGAATTCATAGTAGCTTTTTGTTGTTACGTATTTTCTTCATCAATGGATACTAGAAGAAGAAGAGATTGGATTTATACCCCGCCCTTCACCACCCAAAGGTGTCTCAGAGCGGCTTACAAACTCCTTTCCCTTCCCCTGCCCACAACAGACACTCTGTGAGGTGGGTGGGGCTGAGAGAGCTCTTGACAGAAACGGCTCTTTTTCAAGAACAGCTCTTATCAGAACAACGGCTTGCCCAAGGTCATCCAGCCAGGTGCAAGTGGAAGAGTGGGGAATCACACCCGGCTCTCCCAGATTAGAGTCTGCACACTCAACCACTACACCAAACTACACCAAACTAGTAGTACACCTACTATCAAACTAGTAGTACACCAAACTAATAGTACACCTACTATCATATGGGGGTCCACAAAAGTTTTTGACATTATAAAGGGGTTCTCATACTCAAAAGGGTTGGGAACCACTGTTTTAGAGTACTAGGACAGAAACTGTCTTGATTGCCCTGATAAATGACCAACACCCGTCAACAAGAGGAACACATCTCTGCTGGGTCTTCTGGACTTCTCAGCAGCTTTCAGTACCAACAAGCATGATATCCTTCCAGATGATCTAGCAACAACTGGTGCAAGAGGCACTGTTTTCCAGTGGCTCTAATCCTTCCTGTTAGGCAGGTTCCAGCCAGTGGTATTGAAGGACTAATTGTCTGGTCTTTGGTTTATGAAGTACTACAGGGTTTCCCATGTTGCTTAATATTTACATGAACCCCTCTAAAGAAGTCATTCAGAGATGATGATACCTAACTGGATCTTCCCTTCCTATCACAAGCAGTGGAAACCCTGAACCAGTTCCTAGAGGCATCAAATTGATAGATTCGGATGAACAAATTTAATCCATAAAAGAAAGAAAAAAGTGCTATCGACTGGGAGTAATTCTCACATGGGAATAAGTATAAAACTTGTTCTGAATGGGAATCATGGTTTGTGGACTTTTCTAGACTCTGTACCTCCCTTAGACAAATAGGTGTCAGAGGTAGGCCAGGAATACCTTTTACCAGTTTTGGCTGGATAACCAAATGCCACTGTTCCAGGAGAAAAGAGACCTGATTGCTTTCAGACATGCCTTGGTAACATCCAAGCTGGACTAATGCAATGCACTGTATGTGAGAGTTGCAGCAAGATACTGTGCCCAGGATGTTGTCTGGAATCTGGCCTTAAGAACACATAATTTCAGTACTTTATGACTGGCATGGTCTCACTATTTGCTTCTGGGCCCAATTCTAAATACTAGGTATTTGTTGTTTTAATAGATTGATTTTTTAAAATTTATATTCACTTTTGAAAGCTGCCCTCCAATGAGAATGGAAAGATGGGATATAAACCTTTAAATTTTATTTTTATTTTTTGAGGTTTCTATCTCACCATACCCCGCAAGCGGGCTCAGAGTAGCTTACAGCATGTAAATAAATATATCAAAACAGTCTCCTGGTTAATTCAGGACAGGTTTGATAGGAGCATTGACCAGATGTTGACTGGATAGGGAACCATAGGGAAAAGTTAACATTTTCTGCATCTTGCTGAATTCTCACAATATAATCTTGGAAACCAGAACTGCTTCTAACAACTGAGCTGAATGCCTTCAGTGGAGTGACATGCTGACATGCAGTGCTCTGTAGGCTATACTACCCTCCTTTAATCATGTCCTTCATCTGCTCTAACCAATTCAGAGAATATTTTGAGGAAATACCTAATCTGAAACAAAAAGTGCTTCCTTAACTTACTCTAAATTATTTCTGATTCGAATAACTCCATGACGTGGCAAAGGAGAAATAAGTGGGTGCGGGGGACCACTGCTTCTGCTCTCAAAACCAGAACGAGAACTCCACAGATGGCCTAGGCAATTGCTCCCTATCTACTCTGCCACTGCTGCTGTTTTAGGGCAGATGCTGTTAACGCAGCCCTGTGGGGCAATAACCATGCTGGAATTCTTGCTTCCTGCTAACTATGTTAGCTGAAATAGTTCAAAAGGACTCCATGCTGCAACAAGGCAGACCAGGAAGAGCAGAAATCCATCCCTAGCCTCCTCTTCTCAGCTAGACTACCCCCTACTTAGGTAGGGTTAAGCAAGGGAAATAGAATAGGGGAGTTCAGCAGAATTAAAAAAAATTAAGGGGGCTTCTCTGGGAGTTTGGGAGTGCTAGTTAGAATGGTAGACAACTGCTAGTTAGAATGGTAGAATGGCAGACAACCGTTAGAATGGTAGACAACTGCTAGTTAGTGCTAGTTAGAATGGTAGACAACCTGGGACAACTGGGTTCAATCCCTGCTCTGCTACAGCAGCTCATCAGGTGACCTTAGGCCTGTCACAACCTCTCAGCCTAACCTACCTCACAAGCTTGTTGTTGCGAAGATAAGGTGGTAGAAGAAAGAACAATATAATAAACTGCCTTGGGTTCCAATTAGCGGGGAAAGCAGGATATAAATAAAAAATACAATGAGTTTAAAACAAGCTTGCATAAAATGCTGCTTCCTATAGAAAGATGGGGCTAGTTGGGAGTGGTCACTAACTCTGATTGCTGATGCCAAGGCAAGGTGTTTGCCTTTCATGAATGCACTTCTGGATACCACTAATTTCTTAATTTCTACAAATTAATATAGATATTCATATACATTTTTATCTTGTTCTACATTTTCAATGCATCCATCTGTCTTTCACATGATCTTGTTAATAGTAATTTTTAAAAGCAGCTGAAAATCTCAAGATGAAGCAATTACTCAAATACTTAATTTATTGGTATGAAGTTGTCTCCTACAGATAATCCCTTGGTAAAATTCCCCCAAAGCCCCCAGTAGCAGTCAAGAAGGCATTGGTGGACATCATGGACCCTTGCAGACAAAACGCCACACAGATAGTTTGCGGTGCAAATGGAGAATTCTTCCACAATTCTTCCACTGTCTTTTTCCACAAGTGGAACATCCATAGGATCTAACCCACATTATTTAAGTATTTATTTAGAGATTCTATACTGCCTTTCAGTATAAACTAATCTTCTTACACCCTGTTCCTTAAATATCCAAGGAACCTAAAAGTATTAAAATGTACTATAACTTTTAAGATGTGGCTTTAAGAAAGTCTGAGTTTGGATCCTATATTTTCCTTCCTGTTGTGTTAACCTGTCTAGTACCTTAAATGAGATCTTCAAATGAAATGAAATTATTCTGTTTCAACCAAATCCCATTAGGGGATCATTCTATATATTAGAAATACAGAACATCCACATTCAAAACAGATTCACTATAAGGACCTATTCTGATTCTTTTTTTTTCAATTACATTTTTATTAATTTCAAACTCTTACAAATTAATTACAATTTATTCTACAACAGGAAATGAATTTAACATTATTTAATAATATTCTTCTACAAGTTGCCAATTCTATTCTGCTTCGACTTCATTTGTAAATTATAATCATTAATTAAATCCGATTTGTACTCCAGTACAAATGCAACTATAAACTCAATCTCTTATGTTTATATAACCATATATTCTGTATGTATTTTGTTTCAAAATTAACATTATAAGATAAATTACAATAAAGTAAGATAGAAAGTAAGATAAAAAAGAACTATATTCCTACATTTCTTTACTCTGCTCTCTTAAAATCTTTTACTCAATTCTGTTCTTCCTCTTTAACTGGAGTGCTTCTGATCGACGTTCCCTCTCCCGGGACTCTGGAACAGTTCTGGAGGAGACTCTCAAAGTGAGTCTTGCCCAATGGGGAGGTGTGGGGGGGATATCCCAATGGCCCTACCTGTGTGCTCCCCTACGCTTTATATTCCAGGCTACTTTACTTGGGGGAAAATATATAAAGCAAAAGAAGAAAGGGGGGGAAAGTAACTCTATAGCTGCAATCTCCTCCGATATAGTTCTTTACAGTCTTCTAGTACGTTCCTCTTCTTTTGGTTACCAGTTCTTGGACTCCTAGCCCAAGTCTGATTCCAATGCCTTCAGAAGCTCTTCACCAGATGTTAAATCATGGGCTGAGAATATTCTTCCTTGGTGTGTGACCGATATATGTCCAAGCGGAAGCCAACGATACCTGTAGTTCTTCTCTGCAAGCTTTTGTGCAATTGGGCACATATGTTTCCTGGCATTTAGTATTTCATAAGGAATATCTGGGTACAGCTGGACCAAAGTGTCCTCAAGCTTCAGACCTCTGTTCTTTCTGGAAATTTCCAAGAGGTTCCGCTTAGTTTTTGTGTCCTTAAGATCTGCCACGATATCAGGTATCAGTGCTGGTGAGCCCATTAGGGGAAGGTTTACATGGGCCCCTGCCACACGGCAGGGGAAAAGCCTCTAAAGGCGCAGCTTTTAAAAGCCGCACCAACGTTGAGACGCCGCGGCGGGATCCCACGGATCCCCTGGCCGCGGCGCCTTTTCTCCCCGGCACGATCAAACGCCGGGAAGAAAACACGGCTCTGACCGGGAGCCGGCCGAACTACGCATGTCGGAGCATGCGCAGTTCGGCTACGGGCCGGGGTTGTGCCGGCGCAAGGACGTGGCGGCGATCAAACGCCCGGCTTGCAGCACGGCTTCTCGTTGAACCACCAAGGTAGGTGGTTTCAACTTGAGGCGGATTTGTGCGGGGAAGGGCCAGTTCGGGGACGGAAGCTCAACGCTTCCCAGATGTTGTGTTGTGATCGCGCCGGTTTGATCTGCCCCCGAACTGTCCCGCTCCCAGCCCAAATCGCCTAGTGTGAATGAGACCATGGAAAGCATTGTTTACCACTGGCCCCAGAAGCTGTATAATTCCTTCTAACCACTCATTTAAAGTAACAGTAAGGTCCTTGTTTAATTCAAAGTTCAAAGAAATTCCACTTACTTTTCACCCATCCTTCAAAAGTTTTCAATTCAGCTATTTCTTTAGAGTTCTTTTGCATGCCGGCAGCTGCTGTCTCTGCCTTCTCCTGTGCCTCCTGCAGCTTTTTGTTGACTTCATCCAGCTTATTCATAATAGGAGTAATGCTGTTTCTTATATCTTCTTTTAAGTCTTGTTTTAAATCTGTAAGCATCTCCTGTAAATGCTTTTTGGTTTGGTCCTTTTGCTTACATGAGCTTCTGCTTCCTCCATTTCCAACGGGGGGGGGGGTTAGTCTTCATCCAAAGAGTTTTGGCTTTCTTGCATTGCTCTAGGGATCTGTTTGGAGGAATTCTTGCCACCTTTTGCTCCCCTATTCCTCCCCATTGTTTTGGTAAAGCTGTAATATTCCTGATGGCATCTGGTTTTTGGTCACTGTGTGACATAGAGTGTTGGACTGGATGGACCATTAGTCTGATCCAACACGGCTTCTCTTATATTCTTATGTACCCCTGATTAGCTTGGGAAGGGTCTGAGGTGGGGATTTATGCCTTTTTGTGGGGGACAGGAAACTGATCTGTGGGATTGTTATTAGATTTCAAAGCATAATGTCAGAGTTTGGAACAGAACAATAGCAAGGTTTTTTGTCACATTAAGGTTTTTAAACAACGGAGACAAGAATGAAGGGTGCAAATTTTTTAGAGGGCTGCAAACCTGTACCCCTTTTCCCAATTCCCATGAAATTGGGGGGGGAGGGCTCTTGTGCAGAAGAATGACCTACATCCAGTGCAAACTTGTTGTCATTACCTTTAAAATCAGCCACCACATACACTCTGATTGGTCCTGCATAGGGAATAATTTTTCAGGAATTTCAGAAGCCAGGGGGAAAATACCCTCTCAACAGGATTACAGAACAGTAATGGCCAACCCAGAAATAAGGGATAACAAAAAAAATGACCCCCCCCCAATCCCAAATCTGAAATTAAAACAGATTTTTTCCCCTGTGCACACCCTAAATCCCACACATTTTAATTCAGGTTTATTCAAAATGCAACTCTCTAGTACTAGACATTTGCACCAATGTATCAATATATTTGATTCACAGTGTGGCCAGATCTGTAGTTATTTAAATTCAGAGACTGGAGCCATGAACAGACAGGTCTTTCTTCCAATCGAAAATAAAGACACAGCTTTGCAGAAAAATCTGAAATCTGAAAATAAATGAACAAATAAACCCAACATACTAGAAACAGCACCTGTAGCTTTAAGAATCAAATGCCCTCAGTGGCCGTTGCTAGGCAACTACAACAGTATTGACAGCATTCAAGCCATGGTTTCTGTCAGCAAAAGACAGGGGAAGGGAGCAGGCCTTTCCAGAGCTATTTTGGCCTTCCAGGGAGGACTCATGAAGCTCAGGCCTGGCAGCAATCACTGGGCAACTTGCATGACTCATCTAGGCCCAGCTGCTTGTTTTTGTTCAACAGCAGCCACCCCATGAAAGCCAGTGCAGTGTAGTGGCTAGAGTTTCAGACTACCATCTGTCAGACCCAGATATAAATACCCATTCTGCCAAGGAAGTTCACTGGGTCACCTTGGGCCAGTCACACACTCTCAGCCTAACCTGCCTCACAGGTTGATGTGAAGATAAAATGGAGGACAGGAGAATGATGTAAGTTGCTTTGAGCTTCCATTGTAAAGAAAGACAGGGTATAAATGAAGTAAGTAACTAATATAGCTGTGGATGAGGGACAGATAAAAGTTGCTGAGTGGGTAGGAAGGAGAAAAGGAAGCAGGATATGGGAGCTACCAGGAGAAGGAAAAGAGGAAATAATGCAGGAAG
The DNA here is from genome assembly GCF_001447785.1 of Gekko japonicus. Classification (NCBI taxonomy): domain Eukaryota; kingdom Metazoa; phylum Chordata; class Lepidosauria; order Squamata; family Gekkonidae; genus Gekko; species Gekko japonicus. The sequence continues at coordinate 221,144 of NW_015170344.1, read as the reverse complement.
GAAATATTGTGGGAAGGAAGATACAGGGGAAAGTGAGGTGCCACGTGCAAGTCCTTGCAAGTTACCCACATACTTCAATTGTAATAGACACCAACATGAAATAATTAAGTTTCCAAAATAATATCTCTTCCTGCTTCTACTTTCCATTCATACACAGCTTTAGAAAAGTCTTTAAAGTCTAGAGATATTGTAATGGTCAGTATTTCAATTTAACATTATAAATTACTACCTAAATGCTACTATATCAAAATGAGGTGAGGTACAGATATCTGGAAAATACCTCAAATGTTGTCATTCTGAAATTCAGAGGAATCAAAAAGAAAGGGCAGAAATACACTGTGTAGTTTCAGTCAGGTATATTCAAATCGAGGGGTCCACAGTCACTGGACTTTCCATTAACAACTAGACCTTAAGCTAGGCTGATCCGCAAGCCTGACTCAGGGCATGCAGTTTTCCAGTATTCCTGCAAGTATTCCTCCAGTATTCCTGCAAGGTTCTTCAATATTACACCAAAACAGAAGCAAGAGAAATTCATACAAAGTAACCTACATTTGGCACGTCCCCTTTTATTCTTATCTAGACTATTAAAATTCACTCTCTGTTTCAGTAGTTTTTCAATGTACATTCTGAAAGGTAATCAGAGTTTGAAACTACGAGAATATGCTAATATGTGTCAGTTTACCTAACAGATTTTTCACCAACTCATTGCAAAAATAATCATGACACCATTTTATTTGGAAAACGCAGGAGAAATATTTATTGCTCAAAGTCGTTGCAGCATAAAATACATTTGAATAATCCAAGCAACTGGATCCGGAGAGACAGTTGCACCTGATTGTCATGTTGAGGCACGAAACATTTCTAGAATTTTAAGTATTCCTTTAATAATTGATGTAGACATTTTGAATCTTTCTGCATATGATATCAGGTGTGAGTAGATTGCATTAACACTGCTTAAACATTTCAACTTGTCAGTATGGCCAACTCGATTTCTGAAATATTTGCAGTATTTTCCCATCGAAACAGTAATAAAGGTAAAGCAAATATATGCCACTGCTTTATAATCACTGAACATTAATGAATATTTTATGTCTTTTTAAATCTCCCTGTTTAATTTTAAAGGGTGAAATTAAGTCTCTTTCACGCAATATGCCAATTATCGGTAAATCAAACAATAACTCAGCCATTATACTCCTTTTTGTTAATATACCAGAAGCTAATTTGAAAACACAGGATGGCATTTTTTAGAGAATAATTGAATAGTCCTTCCTGCCCTCTGGTGGTTGATAGTTGCAATTTGCACATGAAGTTCAATTAGCCCTAAAGTATATAAATTAATTTGTTTTTAAAAAAACAATGCCAGATGTCAGATAAAAATATTTCATATATGATAATGATTCCATATATGGTGATTTACTTTAAAGTACATTTTTGAGCTGTAATACAAAATAACAGGGCTCTGTTTAGACAATTCCTTTGCGTAGATCTGCCCAGTTCCTAAAGGCTTGCACATGCCAATCAGATATTTAATTTTCTTGTAAAGCATCTAGAGCACAAACTGCTCTTTAAAAAAAATAATGTCAATGATATCAAAGAAAAAACAGAAAATAATACTACATTAATAGATTCCCATTAGTACACCACAATTAAATTGGGTGAACTATATAGTATCTACACCAAAAATTATCAAATGTATATTGTATGTAGTAACAGCAGTTACATTAACTTTTGCCAAACTCTGGAAACAAAAGAAAACTCCCAACAGAAAGGTTTCTTTTGAAGAAGTGAAAGATTTCTGTTTTGCTGCGATTTCCAGCCTTACAGAACAATCAAGGTGTTGAAGAAATACCTTTACAATGGAAAGAGTTGCAATGTATCATATTGATCTTTGTATAATGAATTTTGTTCGTAGTTATCACCGTCTGACCACGGAAACGTCTTCAGACAGCGCTGGCTCTTCGGCTTGGAAACGGAGATGAGCACCACAACCCTAGAGTCGGATTCGACTGGCTTTCGAGCAAGGGAACCTTTACCTTTTTATACAGAATTTTATTCTGTTTCCCTTTTTGCTGGGGGAAAACACTAACTGCTTTTGTAATCCCCCACTATTAGAAACAGCTTGCATAATAAATAAATAAATTACAACATTGGGAACTTCATTTGAAAGGGGGGAAGATTCACTCTAAGAACTGTGGTGCTATTTTCTGGATTGCAGCCAATAAATCCCAAAGTCCAATTGCATTCCTTTGAACAAACGATGTACTTATAAGAATGTTCCTTATTCATAGTATTCTGTACAACAGTCCATTAACTTCAAGTCTAGAACCTCAGTCTCATATGCTTATCAGGATTTCAGCTCAGAGTTTTATGCTTTCCCTATTTTTCAAACATTGGTAGTGGTGACAAATTCCATTTTCATTTGGCAATGCCAGAAAGTTTTACAGAACAGCATATCGGTTCTAATGACTAATATCTTTGAGATAGGTTCTTTACTGGGATTATAAATCTAATTTCTTTATAAAGAAATACGGGGATCTTCAAGTCTAACAAAAAGCACCTGGATTATTTATTTTTCGCTTGATAACTAGGAAAAGTAGTTAAAATCATTTTAATGCTACACAACTGTTTTTGAAACGGTCATAAATCCACAAACCTATATTGTTAAAATTTAAATTGTTTGAGCTTAGAAAAATCTAAAACATACGTGTAGAAATAGGAGATGAGCATCTAGTAGGTACAGGTGTTGAAAGGAATTCAGAGTGTAACGTATTTCACTGGACATAACCAAAAAAGATGCAAATCAAACAAATAGAGGTGCTGTTTCCTTATGGGAAAAACCATGGCAGCCTCAAAGGGCTGGCACTAAACCTGTTTTCTCCTGGTTACTACAGTATTTTACATGTTATGTCTGTAAGCGTCACATTTAATTTTTGGTGTTTGTTTCATTTTAGCTCTTTTTTAAAGAATCAATATAAACATGTTTAACTACAAAACAGAAAACTGTAAAATACGAACAGATTCAAAGCACCACAGAGGGTATTCCATGTATGCACAGGGACTTGTTAATCTTCTTCCCATAACAGCAACCTTTGTGGGTGGGGTGTCAGAACAGCACCGCATAAGGGGTGAGGAACTACTGCTGGAAAGAAATGTCCACATGCAGCTTACTTGGTACATATGCATGGGACTCTCTGGATCATGACCACTGTTTTTAATGATGATTGTTAAAGAAAATATCTTTTTTTTTTTTAGACTGGGAGTATGTGTATGGACTGTGATTAACTAAACAGAAAAAGCAGAGGAGCTGATTGTTTTATGGGGGGGGGGGGAAAGGAAAATAACTTTTGGGGGGGGAACAGACAACTACTTTATGGAGGGAACAGGTTATGGAACACACAAGAATTTCAACTTCAAGCCAGAAGGCTATGATTATTTTAGGAAGTACATCTGTCACTCAGTGATGGATCGGCAAGGAACTTATCTTTGCAACATCACCCCTTGCTGGCTGTTCTATAGAACAACAGTGATATCATTTGTGTAGAGAAACAGCTTCTCTGCCATTCTATCCATAGTCAAGGCAATATAATAGCAGTTTTTTTAACCCAAGAATATACTCAATAGCAAGTCAAAATGTACCCTCCCCCCAAAGTGGCAGAGGATCGAGAAAGAATGGAAACCTAACTATATGACACTAGCTCATCGCATTTGGCTACTAAAATGCAACATACTACCAAAAACAGTACTCCTCTTGGGCAAAATTAATGCAGATTTTAAATGTAGGTCACATAATCTGATGTACCTACAGTAATCTTTCATCATCCAGTTAATTAAAATCTAAAAACTGAATAACGAAAGACAAAAGGAAGTTTGCAGTCTGAATACATAAGCCCTCTTTAACAAAGCCAACATTAGTTATAATGAGCTACATTTATTCTTCAGCTGTGAGACAGAACTCACCTCCTGAATGGTACTGCTTCCTGAGAAGTTGAGGTTGTACTCCCGCTGGACTTCTCGATGGGTGACGATCAGCATGAAGTTTTGATTTAATGATTCCTGCAGGGCACTGAAAGGGTTGAAAGAAAAACAAGAAAATCAGGGGCAAGCATGTTCTAGCTTGCTTTACATTTAACTGCAAAAACCCCAGGAGTACCCTAAACTCTGCAGAGACAAGTCCAGGCACAATGTTATCATCGCTTTCTTTTTTGCTCCTAAACGCAAGGAAGCATGTGGAGAATGACCAAGGGGACTAACCTGTTAACTCCTTCTCTCCTAAGGTGGCTGGAGAGTCTAAGGATACATTTTAACTCTTCTGAATGAATTTTCAAAACACTGAGACAGCAGCTACTGTCACAACCTTCAGCTATATTTAACAAATGAGACTATTAACTGATCCTGAAAATAAAAGCTTAGAAATGCTCAAAAAATAACAAATAGCTTCAATAGTAAACACTAGCAAATATACAGATAGTTTATATAAAGTGAATGCATGTAGACTATTTCTTTTGCAATATTTTTTTAAAAATCACCTTTCTAGCATTGGACAGTGTTTTGGGTACAGATTTATGCAATGTCATCTCAATAGACTCCGACATTTATGACTTTACATGCACATGCACACATGTCTTCCAATTAGTTAGCGTGATAATTGGTGACAATTACATTTAGGATGCTAGAGAAAATAAGTTCTGAAGCTTACCGGTAGATCTCAAGAAATAACAAGTGTGCTTTTATCTAAGGACATAATTTCTTCCCCATTTTTCAAATTTTATTCATAAATGTCATTTATTCACCAAATTGAAAATGGTCATAGATGATAAAGGAAAAAATAGCTTTTTTGATAAGGCTTATAATTTTATTTAAAGGAGCATAAAAAGAGTTTTGCTGAAGAATGCTGTATTACAACTATATAAATAATCAGCTTCATATTACTTCCATTACTGAGTCATCTTTAACCTTACACATCTTCATCCTTTTCTGACTGCAGTTTCTATATGCTTATCTGTACGATGGTTTTGATTTCTGAAAGTGCCATGGTACATGGAAACAGCAGCAGAGTATAGATTGTAAGCAATTCCTCACCTTAAGAGTGGTAAAAAACATGCCAGCTTTTAGCAAGTAAAAAGACCATTTGACATTGAGTAAAAGTGGTTATCCTTTCATGCACCCAAAGACTAACTGCTTCAGGAATGGGCCAGAAAGGTGGTCAGTTGTATTGAAAAGATGCAATAACCCAATGAAAAGACAATATTGAAAATGAATTCTTTTCTAAAGTCTTACCATTAGTTTTCTTCATTAAAACATTTATACCCCACCTTCCTCCGGGAATTCAAGGTGGTGAACAAATGCCAACAGGCAAAGAATACAACAAAACCAGAACAACAATAAATACAACAAAGCTCATCTGCAAAACACCCTGTTCAGTACTCCTCTAATAATGGAAACATTTCTCAATGATATGTCTGCCTTAATGTTTAGGAGTTTTCAAAGCTTATCAGGAAAGCCTGAAAAAGTTTTTTTTTCATATTTCTGGACAAATCTCATTGTTGACAATGGACACTGACTGATAAAAAAATTTTTAAAGGATTTTAAAAAGCAATGCAAGGCCCTCTTGATTATATTATCTATACAACTTGCTGGTCCCACAAGGACATGCAAAGAGTCATTTTAAGTCCCCCCAACTCAAGAACTGACTTCTTTTTGACATTTGTAAAGTGTGAGCCTGAACAATTTCCTTAAGAAATGTCTTGTTCATGCAGATTTTGTAGATGTTCAACACTTCAGTCTTATAAATGATTATGCTACTGTATTTACATTTTTCATTTAAGTGGTTATTTAAATATCTAATGAAATGAAACAAGATGGATACTGACAAATAATTCTTTGCTTTTATTATGCTCAATAGGGCATTCTGCCTCACAGAATTCAAGAACCAGAAAAAAGTTTTAATATGCCTTTAAACTGGAGTTAATATGAGAGGCAATGTTTGTCCACCTCTCCAATGCATATGCAATCTGTTTTTATTTTGGGAAAACTGCCATAAATAAAAATCTAATACAACCTACAAACTTCATAGGTTCACCTTAATTCTATTGTTTTCCACCACAGTTTCGAATCCAGAAGACAGACTTTAGATGAAGGACTTATACATTTATTCAATCAACAATGTGCATTTGAAGTTCGCTGTGACAACCCCTTCAGCTTCCACAAAGTTTCTAGTCGTGTTAAGGAAGACAATAATTGGTCCTTTATTTAATTAGATCCACATGTATTACACTAGCTTGAGATAACAAATTAGATTATACTGTCATTTGTCTAAGTGAGAACTCACCATTAGAGGAAATACCTTGTCTAATGAAGATATAGTGAATACCAATTATTTATCTTAGTTAAAAATAAAGCTACCCATTAAAATATTTTTAGAAAGGCAAAAACAACACCCATTCCTTGACCAAATATTTGGTTCAGGTATTTAAAGAGGAATTTTATATGAAGATACTTATTCTCCTAAGTGTTCCCACTTCCAAGATGTAGAGGGAAATAATGTGCATAATGCTATTGCATATTTCCATATATGCTCAATTATAAACTAATGAGCACTTGACTTGAAATTCCCACAATTATTTTATTATTTATTTTATTACATTTATACCCCGCCCTCCCCGCGAATGGGCTCAGGGCAGCTTACATAGGGCACCAAGTGCGTTCAATATACAAAATTTCATAATACAAAATACAAATTAAAACAAGTTAAAATCAGTTCTATGGATGCACATAAAGACTCCTAACAGCTTGCGTAGCAGGGGGGAAGGTTGGGGTGATGGAAAGATGTTACCCCCCCCCCAGTGGTCTCTCACTATAGAATGGTCTCTCTCTATAAAGGAGCGGTGGTGGTAGTGGCAGTGGCGGCTCCTACTCATAAGCCTGGCAGAAGAGCTCCGTCTTGCAGGCCCTGCAGAACTGCACAAGGTCCCGCAGGGCCCTGAACTCCTCCGGGAGCTCATTCCACCAGGTAGGAGCCGGCACTGAGAAAGACCTGGCCCTTGTTGCCACAAGCTTGGCCTCCTTAGGGCCCGGGGTCACCAGCCAGTGTTGTGACCCCAACCGAAGTGCTCTTTGGGGAATATATGGGGAAATGCGGTCCCTCAGGTAAGCCGGACCCTGGCCATGCAGGGCTTTAAAGGTTAGCACCAGCACTTTGAAGTGAATCCGGTATGCTATAGGCAGCCAGTGCAGCGTTTTCAGCACAGGTCGGGTGTGCTCCCAGCCCGGGGCGCCCACCAACAACCTGGCAGCAGCATTCTGCACCAGGTGTAGCTTCCGGATTTACGACAAAGGTAGTCCCATGTAGAGAGCGTTGCAGTAGTTTTACTATTAAGATTCCTCATTCCAATCTGCAACTCTTCTTTCTATTTTTGCCAGCTGTAATTCCAGAGGGGTGGCTGTGCTCGTCTATTGAAGCAAAACAGAAGTCTAGGTACCTTAAAAAAAAATTATTTTTATTTAACCTTAGATTTGATATACCGCCCTAACCCCCGAAGGGGTCTCTGGGCGGTTCACATTTAGTCGTTCTAAGAACTGCGTTTCCTATCTAGGGCCACATCTAGAGTTGGGGGTGGGGCTTCCTACCGGCACCCTTGATTGTGTATGTGCTTCCTTCTTACTTCCATTGGCAGGCTCGGCGTCTAGATTGATCCTCGGCTGCTGGCGCGGCGTCCCTTCCAGGCTCCCGATCTTCCTCTCTCCGGCCACCACGGCAGCTCCGCACCGGCGCACGGCTTCCTGCACACTCCTGGCCGGCTTCATCCGTCAGGCACTGCCTTGCCTGCGTCATTCGTCGTGCGCCTCCAGGGTACTGCTGTCGCCGCCTGATGTCACTAGGTGTTTCCTTCGGCCACCAGGGATCGCTCTGCTCCGCACCGCCCTCAGCTCCACCAGCACTCTCTGCCGCTGCCGCCACGCCGCCATCCGTCGTCCTCTGCACCGCCACGCCATCCGCACATCCATCATGCCTCTTCCATCAGAGGTGGGTGCCCCCTACCCTTCTAAGGGCAGGTACCCATTCGTCTACTTGCACTAGGTGTTACTTGGCTTTCGACCCGCTGGTTTAAAGAAAAATAGAGTTGCACTTACCTGTAACTGTTGTTCATAGATGTCTTCTGTGCAGACACACATTGGGACTGCACTTGTGCAGGTCTGCCACATACATTTTTTTCTAGCTTTTAAACTCTAAAATGGGGGCACTCTGACCCTTTTGGAGCTGGCACATGTGCAAGATTCCTGCCCAGAGCATCATGCGCTTCAGTGACAGGTGCCCCATTCCTCAATTCCCACTAAGCTGCCGCGAGCCCCTTTCTATGGCACAATAGGCCCTGTGAGAGGTCCCAGCGGGGCAGGAGGGAGGAAATATGTGTCTGCACAGAAGACTAAGGGTAATGACCTGCGGAATAATCCAGGGTGTAGAGGGAAAACATTTGACAGCCCCTTTAAAAAGGGCTGAGCCAATTTGTGAGCAAAAGCCATAGTGCCCTGTTCTTCCTCATGAAATGTAGCAATAGCCACCAGAGGAGTTTTCATGAAGGGCACTGCTAAACCCGTCTGTACTAATGACAACAGATACTCCAAAACCAAAGACAACAGGCAGGTTAAATGGCATTCCCCTCAAGCAGAAGCCCAGGACTCAAAACGAGTCCATTTCCTACCATAAGAGTACCTGGTTGATGGTTTATGGGCTTGATGTAGGATATCTAGAACTCCTTGGGAAAAGAAGTACCCTAAAGCTGGATCCTCCATGCCGTCAAGTGCAGCCTTGTTAAACCGTGATGCAGTAAGGGACTGTGCATCAGCAGATCTGAGGTAAGGGGGAACAGTATGTAGTCTCCTCCCACTAGTTGTAGCAGCTCCAAGAACCAGATCTGGCGAAGCCAGAACAGAGACACAAGGATACCATCTGTCCGATCAGCTAGCATTTTCCTTATAACTTTGCTCAGGAGAGGGAAGGGGGGAAACGCACAGAAGAGTGCGCCTGACAAAGGGATCTGGAATGCATCTCCAAGAGAAGTTGGATCGATGCCTGCCAGGGAACAGAATTTGCCACTTCTTTGGATTTGGCTGTGGCAAACAGGTCTACCCAAGGTGTTGAAGATCACTCTGATATATCTGTTTTGTATGGACCATTCGTAATTGGTCTGGTAAACCCTGCTCAGGTTGTCTGCCTCTGTATTTAAGGATCCCACTATATGGATGGCTTTAGGGAGGTCCCCAATACACAGAGTTACTTTCCACACTGCTATTGCTTCTAGACAAAGCTTGCAGGAACTTGTGCCTCCCTGCTTGTTGTGGTGTTGTCCATTTGGATCAGCACCTTCTTGTCCCTGAGCATAACTGAGAAGAAGTTAAGTCCAATCTTACCACACGAAGCTCCAGAATATTGATACTGTTGGGAGTAACTGGTATAGTATCCAGTATCCCATCTCAACTTAACAAAGTGCATTTAGGCTACATACAACAGAAGCTCTTTGTTCTCAGTGTGCTGGCAGAGTTACACAGAGCCTTATTAGTTGTTGTCAGGGGTCATTTCATGCAGGAGCGCACAGGAGTGGAGCTCTGGCAGTAAACAGCCCAGGGGGCGGGCACATGCAACAAGCCCCACCCCCTGCTCCCAGCAGCCCTCAGTCAGAGCAAGAAGCAGCCAGGTAAGTTGCAGAGCCCCCTGGCCCCCCGGTCCAAAACAGTCCAGTGGCACCTTTAAGACCAAGTTTTATTCAGGTACAAGCTCTCCCTCCTCTGTGAGGAAAGATCTGCATGTTCCCCCCCCCCAATAGCTAGCAATCCAAAACAGTCCAGTGGAGCCTGAGCGGTGGGTGTTGTCTTCTGACACCCTTCCAGTGATGTCAGAGAGTGTGGCATATGCAAATAAGTTATGCTAATGAGTTATGCTAATGAGCTCCTGCACCTCTTTTTCTACGAAATCATCCCTGGTTGTTGTAGATTTTCCACGCGGTCTTGGCATTGTAGTACCTGATGTTTTGCCAGCAGCTGTGACTGGCATCCTCAGAGGTATAACACAGAAAGATGGAGTATTCTCTGAGTCAGTGTGAGAAGAAAAGGGGTAGGCAGATAATTTATATCTACTCAGAAAGGTGGGGTAGGGCTAAGTCATTATCTTGTAGGAGCTTCCCAGGCTATGACATGCTAATAGAGGAGCTTTCCTGAGGTTCTTTTGCATATGGATTGGCTGTTGAAATTCTAATCTTATCTGTAGTGCTGTTGTAAGATGTAGAGCATTTTGTGTTTTTCAGGACTGGAAAACATGTCCTATTTATTTTTAACCTCTCTTCTTTCCTGCTGGTTGAAATTGTGTATATGTTTATGAATTTCAGTGGCTTCCCTGTGTAATCTGACATGATAACTGGATGTGTTGTTCAGCATTTCATTGTCTTGTAATAAGATAAAAATAAGCTTGAGTTAGGCCAGTTCAGCCACTGCTGATTTTTCAGGTTGGCCAAGTCTGCAGTATCTTTCATGTTATTTTATGCTTGTCTGGATGCTACATTGTGTGGTCTCAACGTAAACCTGTCCACAACTGCAGGGTATGCGGTATACTCCTGCAGAAGTGAGGGGGTCAAGTCTGTCTTTTGCCAATTGTAGCATCTGTTGTATTTTTCTGGTGGGTCTGAATACTGTTTGTAGGTTGTGTTTTTTCATAAGTTTTCCCATCTGATCAGTGATACATGGCAAAAATACTTTTCCTGTGGGAGACTGTTTATCCTCAGTTGTTTGTTTTACCTTTGGCTTAATCACTCTTCTGATTTCATTCTTGGAGTAGCCATTTGCTTGAAGATGGCTTAGTTCATCACTGAGAAATATATTCGTCTTGCACGGTCTACTAATGTTTTGATTATGCCTCTTTTTTGCCGAGGGTGGTGATTGGAGTGTTTATGTAAATAACGATCTGTGTGAGTTGATTTTCTGTAGTCCTTGTGACCTAATTGAAGGTTAGCTTTGTGGATGACCATGATATCTAGAAATGGGAGTTTACCCTTGATTTCGTTTTCCGTGGTGAATTATATGTTCAGGTGGATGTTGTTGAGGTGGTCTAAAAACTCCATCAATTCTACCTCTCCATGGCTCCAAATGATAAAGGAACCAGACTGTAGGTTTGTAGGGTGCAGATTCTAAAGCTGTTTTTTAAAAATGTTCCATGTAGATGCTTGCTATAACCAGGCTGAGAGGGCTTCCTATGGCAACCCCATCCATCTGTTCATAGAATTCGTTATCCCATTGGAAGTAACTGGTTGTCAAACAATAATGGAATAAGGCTGGTATGTCCTCCGGAAAAATCTGATTAAGAAGTGCAAATGTGTCTGTAATGATTCCTTGTTTCTGTGTGTGTCTCTCTCTTTAAAGGTTTGGTTGCATGGCTGTGATAGATAGACTAGAGTGGTTGAGAGAAGCAAGTGTGATATGATTGGTGGTTGACAGAGAGTGGGAGGGGTTTTTGGAAGGTAATCTGGTTGGATGAGTATGTGAGTCAGTCAGGAGTTTCAGTTACAAGTTGACAGTTGATGTTCAGAAAGTTGTGTGTTGAGGCAGTTAAGCTGACTATTGATGTTCAGAGAAAAAAGAAAAGAGATCTAAAAGCTGAATGTCTAGGAAAAAGTAAAGTTTAAGGGAAGAAAAGTTATAGGAAAGTCTGTGTGTCATAACAGACTGGAGTGAAACAGTAAACGTATATGGCATTGAGATAAACAAGTGTTACAAAGTTACATGAAAAGTCCCCTGTCAGAGAGAGAGAAGATTGTGTGTGATACCAAAGCATTTGTTCAGTATTTACCCATTACTAGTCACATTGTACTACCCTATTATTTAAGCTTTATTTCAATAAATCCTCTTTCATTCAAGTATACCAGCTCTGAAAGAAATACTTCCCAGGACCACATGGTTCCTCGTAAGCCTTGAACTTGGTCTACCAAACCAGTAAGAGTAAAATTAAAAGCATAAAGGTTTGGAAATCCTTAAAATTTCCTGGTGGCACCAGAATCTACCCAGTAAAGAAAAATAAAGTGAACTTTTAAAGTGAAACTAGTCCTCCCCAATAAGGAGGACGTCACAGTATCTTTTACCGGAACCTTGGTACCACATCAAAACTGATGAGTATGTCCTGTGGGCTGAGTTTCAGAGGACTGATTTTGTTGATGAAATGTGTTGAATCTTTGATGTATGCTGTGGTTTTTCCGATGTGGTTCTGTAGAAGATTGGCCAGACACTTAGCTAATTCATATGTATGGGAACCAACGGCACTCACGTTGGTTCAGAGTGAGACTAAGTCCAGTGTGAGACTGAGTCCAGAGTAAGACTGAGTCGTGGTGGCTGTGCTTCTGTCTTGCATAGTTTTTTTGTGTGTGTTGGGATGAAGTGAGGAATTCCTGATCAGCGAGCTCGTTTGCCTGGTAATTTTGCAGGTTGGATCTCATTTTAGTTTTTTGTATGTGGTGGGGTCAGCATCCATATAAGCCCCTATCTTAGGGCTATCATTGGCTGGTAGCTTAAGCTTAAATTCTGTAGTACCCTTTAGGTATCTCACAAGTCTCTTAACTGCTTTCCAGTCTTTACTAGTTGGTTTCTCAGCCTTTCTACACAGTAAACCCACAGCTATGTTTATGTCTGGTCTAGTTTATGTGCTGTTGTACAGAAGCTTACCTAGGATTTCACAATACCTGTTGTTGGTTGGTTCTTCAATGTCATCTCATTGTTTGATATAATTTACTTCTCTTGGAGTTGGTGCAAAATTAGCTTTCTCCATTTTCAAGAATTGGATCAGATCTTTGATCTTTTGCTCTTGATTGATGAGGAAACTTCCATCTGATTCTCTTTGAACCTGGATACCAAGTTAGTGTGTGAGGTTGCACAGGTGCTTAACTTCAACCTGTTGGCTTAGATAGTATACAATTTCCTTTTTTTCTTTAAATCCTTGTGCTGCCTTGATTACATGAAGCAGGCTTAATCAGAGACGGCTAAAGATGCATAGTACATACTTTAAGAAGGGGGCAGATTTCTTTAACTCATGCCTGAAGCCAAGTTTTTTTTATTCTTTCAAGAGCAACTAAGAGGAAAAAACATTTTAAAGAGGGTGGAGCAGACTGGTAGGCTAAAACAACTCTGGAAACAGGTGTCTTCTGCTGGAGGGCTGAAGAGCAGATGTGGGGAGACGACCTGTGTGCCTTCTCCCCAGCTGCACTACACCTGGGCTGGCACATAGCAACGCTCCATGCTCCTCTTCACTGGTCAAGATGTAGTGCAGCCAGCAAGGAGAAACATTAATCACCAGTTGCACAGCACCCAGGCTGGCAGAGCACAGTTGAGTGCTGCTGTGTTCTTCCTTGCCAGAGGAACACAGGCATAATGGCACCCACCAGTTTCATTTTCCAAAGCTGTCTGCTGCCATGATCGTGATTCTTCCCACTGTCCGCACCATGCCCAGGCCAGGGTGCACCCAGGTGCAGAACACCTGGGCTGGCAAGGTGAAGGGGGGTACTGCTGTGCTCTTCTTCCTTGACTCTCTCCCTCTCTCTTGGGTTGCTTCATTTTCCAGGCAGGGAGCAGCAAGCAAGTCTGGCCTTGCTTCCCCCACTCCACTTCATCATCCATTTGTTCCTAGGTCATCTGTTGCTCCTCTTCCTTCTCTTGCCCACTGGCTTCCAGGCTCCTGGGTTTTCTTCCCCTGCTCTGTACATGGAACAGCAAACAGAAAAAGAACAGGAGGGGCAGCGGAGGGATTTGGGCTTGCTATTTTATCTTTGGTTTTACCTGGGGATGTCTTAACTACAATTGTAAGCAGGCTTGAACCAAGAGAAAAGGTGGGATACAAATGTTTTAATAAATAAAATAATAAAATAAAAAAAACAAAAGTGGAAAGGGGGTGCCTTAACACAAATCAAAGGCTCCCCCCCCCAGCCGCTTCCTTTCTGTCCAGGCTTTCTGAGCTTTGCCGTCCTTCATTTCAGCTCCTATATTCCCTTCCTACTCATCCTTTGCTCCTCTCCCCTTCACTCCTCCACTACCTTCTAAGCTCACTTATGGTTTCTGCTGCATTCTTAAGTATGCACTGTTCATAATTCGAGTGCTTCTAAGTAATGGATTAATTGCAATAAGAATTTTGACATTCAGAAGTATTGTATGGATCTAACTAGAGCAGTGTGCATGGGTAAGCAGTATGAGTATGCCCTACTAGATTAGACGTTACAAGTGGAGACAGCCAAGAAATTTGCAGGAAGGGGTGATTCACCCCACCTTTGTTTCCTCCCCTCTCCCTCTATTTCTATGCTTCTCATTTTTTCTTTATCCTGCCACCCTTGGTCTCTCCCTATGTCTGTCACTCTCTGTCTCCTACCCCACAACTCTCTTTCTCGCTCTTTCTGCCACTTACCCCAATCTCTGTCATTTTGCCCCTCTACCCGACCAATCTCGTTCTCTCTCTTTCTATCTCCCCTACCTAGCACTCTTTCTTTCTGTCTGCGCCACACCTCTATCCTGGAGCAGTCAGCTGACCTTCCCTCCCATCCCCCGCAATGCAAAGGTACTCTGCATGTGCAATTGTCAGTGGTGGGTCTCTGGACTTCAGATACAAGACTACATATATATTCCCATCACTGAATGGGAGTCACGCACAGCTTAGGTAGTTGCAACCTTTAAGAGGAAGTAGTAATCACTTCTTTGGGAAGCTAGGGAGTGAATCCTTCTCAACCTGTATTCCCCTCAACGCTTACAAAGACAAAGATCCATTTGGAAGCCAAGTCCACACACACAACTCTCTCTGGACTAAGGCCATTGGGTTTTTGCTACAACATTTCTAGAGTTTATTTACGATTTATAACTTGCTCTATCCCAAAATTTTTGTTATTCTGTGTTTTATTTTATCACTTCATGAAGCTACAGTGATATGTTCTGATGGTACAAAGATTTTTTCAGTGAAGCAAGAGATAATTCTGCTGGTGAAGAAGCCTTGTGTGTCAGCCAAAGGATTCCTTTACCAATGGAATATATTGCCAATATTTATTTTAAAAGAGGATTCTATAAGATTCCAGAAACATAAAACATATTTGTGAAACCAATACATATCGTAATGTAATCACTCACTCTACCCTTCATGCATTTCATGAACTGGTTAATATCCAGCAATTGTTTAGCTTGTCAGACAGCTAAGCAAATTCTATAAGAACTGTATTTAGAACTTTAAACAAACCAGGATTGTTATTTAATTCTGATTCATATATTTGAGGGAGGTGCCATCATCCTATCACAGTAATAAAGTTTAATGAGAAGAATCATGCAATTCTAAGGGTACACAGTGTAGAATCCAGCTCAATGTTCTTTTCAGTCAGAATATACTGAATAGCTTCGCTTCCTGGTAATCAACATATAGACTTCCACAGAGTTCAGTTTTATCAACAGTGCTGTTTAACAGCTGTACAGAGTTGCTAAGAGGGAGCATTCAGAACTCTGAAGTTGACTTTTATCAATATGCTATATATATAATCAACTAAATACTCAGTAACAGCTGTCTTGGTTCTAAACTAGTGCTTGGAGGATGTGGTTAAGTAAATTATAGTAACCAAGCTTAAAATTAAATTAGTACAAGATCAGTTAATATTGGATGGTAAATCCAAGTCCCTGGAACTGATGGTACACAGGGTGTTAGTTCCCTGTCTGATCAGTTTAAGTGCCATGGGGCACTCCAGACATTGGCAATGGACAGGGCCAGTGTTCCCTCTAAGCTGAGTTAGTGTGAACTAGCTCAGTTTTTTAGCCACCAGCTCACACATTTTTGTCTTAGCTAAGGAAGGATGGCTCCAGAGCAAAGCCTAATTGCTCACTCACAGCTTTAATGGCAGTAGCTCACAAAGTAGGATTTTTGCTCACAAGACTCAACAGCTTAGAGGAAGCATTGGTCAGGGGTGGCTTTTGTCAACTTTATCTGCTACGCGAACTGCATCTCCTTCTACAAAAGGTTCTGATTTGTTACCTCTGCGACTAACTATTGTAACAGACCTTGAAGACAACTTGCAAGCTTCAAGGAGAGCAGAAGTCTGTCCGCCTCTTCACAGAGGCTGGGGTATGGGGACGTATTTAACCTATTTTGCAGCATGGTTATCACTTTGATTTGGGGCTCAACTCAAGGTGTTGGCTGTCTGGATGCTGTCTGTCTGTCATAGATAGAAACCTCTTCAACACGCAAACCAAGGGCATGATCTCAGCTGTATACAAACGTCTTCTGAAAGAAAGCAATATTAAAACCTTATCCTACCAGAAAAAATGGCAGAAAGACTGTCAATCAAGTCTAGACCTGGTCAAAAATCTGGTCTTCCGTTAAAAGTGCACCACACTCTCTACCAGTGGAAATTCAAAAATTTAAAATTACTATGCAATGGTACCTGTCTCCTCAAAATTTATCCCACATATCTCCAAAATATTCTCCACTTTGTTGAAAAGGATGCATTAAGGTAGGTTCATTTGCCCATTGTTGGTGGCAATGTGAAAAAATTAGGAATTTTTGGCTTGAGGTTTTAAAATACATAAAATTAATATTACATATAGATATACCACTAACCCCTGAACAAATACTACTAGAAATCTGACCTAAAAATATTACTCAACACCATTATAAAAACACTTTGAAAACAATGTTATATGCAGCCAGAGTATCTATAGCCTCTCTTTGGAAAGAGGCAAATCCGCCTAACATTCAGACTTGGCTCAGAAAATTATATTTATTTATGCTTTCAATTTAATACCCCGCTCTAATCCCATAGTTGGGGTCTCTGAGCGGCTTACAAGTTTTTCTTGGTGCTAATCACCGTTTCTGTTCCTAACTATGGGCACAATGTATATAGGGGAGGGACATCCTACCAGCACCCCCTCTGCGGTGGCATGTCATGCTGTTCTCTCCGTCGGGGCAGTTCGACTTAGTCAGACGAGACTCGGGACTTGGCGGAAGTGTCTTGTCTCTGGCGTTTCGGTGGTGGTGCGCTCTTCCCAGACGCGCGGCTTCGCCTGCTTCCGGCCCAGCTATGTCCTTTCCGGCTCCGCTGGGCTGGTGCTCGGCGCCTGCGCACGTCCCCTCGTCCTTCTCAGCAGCCGTCGGTGCACTCCTCCTTCGCCACCAGGGATCGCTCTGCCGCGCACCTCCCGATCGCGCCTGCTCGCTGCCGCCACGCCGCCACTGCCGTCCACGCCAAGTTCTCCGCCGCCATCATCGTTGTCGCCATTGCCGCCGCCGCCGTCCTCAGCCAGTCACACAGGGTGCCCCCCACCCTTCTAAGGGTGGGTACCCATTTACCTACTTGCAATTAAGTTGCTTTCGAGACCACTGGGTAGGCGGGAGTGAATCCCGCCTACCAATACATCATGGAAAGTATAACTGACAAACATAACAAGGCATCTAGAGAACCATCCAATTCCTCATTCAGTGCAAAGTGGTTTCTGATCTTAGAATTCTTATCGGGGAAGAATACATATCTTCTGCTTGGAAAAACTATATGGAATGGATATAACCATTTTAAATATATTAAGACACACAAGTTGCACTACAAATAAAAGTTTTACGCATATCTCTCTCATAACAGAATTCTCTATCCTTTTTATGGTAGCATGCTCAATACTATTAATTTCTGCACCAGTTCTGTTCAGATGTTAAAATGTGTACTTATTATGCTTACAGTTTTTCTCACTGTAATTCATGTTCCTTGTTAACACCAACTAAGGTGCATTATTCTTACTGTTTATTGTTCATATTTCATGGAACATTCTATTTTATAAAAAAAATTGTACTTATTGTAAAACAATGCTATACTGTTACAAAGTTGTATTGTTCATGAAAAACGCTGTCAGATTTATCTTGTTTCAATAAAAACTTTAAATTAAAAAAAAGATGGAAACCTCATAGTTCTCCCCACAGAACAGCAATTACTGACTGCAGCCACAGGCCTGCTCAGTGTGGCCACATCATATGAGACAAGGACAGATGTCAGACAGAGACAGGTCTTCATAGGAATTGTTCAGAGACTGCTGAATGATATCTTCTGAGGTTCAGAGCTGCTCTGGTTTTGCAGCTTTTCAGAAAGGATGTGAAAAACTACCTTTTCTGGAAGGCTAAATACTACTAAATGGGCCCTCTGTGGCTTGATTCTATTGCTTTAATTGCTATTTTTGTTTTATTCTGATGGAAGCTAACAAGTTCTGGAGAAGAGAATATAAATGTTATAAATACATATAAATACTATAAATGTCATAAATACATATAAATACTATAAAAATTTCCTCAAATACAATAGAAGCAGAAAAGCAGCCAGGGAGGCAGTGGGGCCCTTGGATGACCAAGAGGTAAAAGGATTACTGAAGGACGATAGGGAAATGGCTAAAAAGCTGAATGCATTTTTTGTCTCTGTCTTCACTGTGGAAGATGGGAGATATCAGCCCACTCCAGAACCGCCGATTTCAGAAGGAGTGTTGAAAGACCTGAGTCTGAGGTGACAAGAGGGGAGGTCCTATGACTGATGGACAAATTAAAAACTGACAAATCCTAGGCCCAGAAGGCATACATCCAAGAATTTAGAAAGAACTCAAAAGTGAACTTGTGGATCTCCTGACAAAAATATGCAATCTATGACTTCCGGTTTTGGCTTCCTAAATGGTGGCCACAATGTCTTGGAGCTCTGGGAGACATGGGCTGTGAATCGGCAGATGGGAGGTGGTGCGATCGTACGCATCCCCCCCAGAGCCCTTACGATGGTCTCCATAGCCATGGGGCGCTAGGAGGACCCTTCCTCCGGCATATGGCTGGTGAAGGGGGGCCGATCCATGCCCCAAAGATCCCACCGCTGATTTCCGAAATGGACACAGGAAAGCACACCGGGACAAGCACTTGGTAGCCGGGAGACTTAACTGAGAAAAGCAAGATCTACATGGAAAAGTGAGTGTTTGTCTAAGCAAAGACACCAGAAAGCAACCTGAAAGCCTCCCCTTAATAGAACGAGGGGAGGAACTGAAGAACGATTAGAAAAAGCAGACTGATAAACGACACCATAAGGGGGGGCGGACTGAAAAAGCGAGTGGACTAAAATAAAGAACTTTTGAGAATTTACCAAGCGATTTTAAAGGATCTTGAGACTTTGATAACAATTTCAAAAAAGTAAACAATTTCCAAACATGGCGCCGAAGGAGGAGGAGAAGGATAAGCAATCGAAACTGAAATTCCCTGCCAGAAATGCCAAAAAGAACGAAAACACACCAGGAGCTATGGGGGGGGGGGAATGAAGAAACAACACAAGCGTGTGGTGTCAAAAGCTACCCACCAACAAAAAAGGAAAGGAACTTCATGGATGAGTAATTGCATGGAGAAGGCTACATGAAACCTCACTGCCTGTTTTGTCCCAACATTATAACATTGCTATTATAATGGGGGGAAATTGTGTTGTAAAGCAACCAACATTAGACTTAAAAACTTAGCAGATGGGACAGGAGGGCAGGAGGAGGCTGAACACACGACACTGACGACAAAAAAGGTCGGCAGAAAACAAAATTAGAAATTGGGAATTCCTCACTGGAAAACTGCGAGTTCAGATTGAAAGGGAAAAAATCATGGGGAAAGTGGATTACGAAAACATGGGGTAACAGGACACTAAATTTGGATCTACTACTGGGAAGGCAAAACATTGTGCAGCAAGTTGCATGAACAATTATTTAAGAATGCTGACGAGGAGGTTTGCACTTGTGCAGAAATGATCCTTGTCTCACTAACATCATAAAATTGTAAAAAAGAAAGAAAGAAAACACACTGAGAGCTATAGGGGAGGGGAGGGGGGATGAAGAAATTTTTAGAATTCTTTGAGGGGGTGAACAAACATGTGGACAAGGGTGACCCAGTAAATGTTGCTTACCTAGACTTCCAGAAAGCTTTTGATAAAGTTCCTCATTAAAGGCCCTTCAGTAAACGCAGCAGTCATAGGATAAGCAAACAAGTCCTCTTATGGATTAAAAACTGCTTAATTAACAGGAAACAGAGTGGGAATATAATTGGGCAGTTTTCACAGTGGAAAGCTGTAAGCAGTGGCGTACCACAGGGCTTGGTACTAGGTCTGGTGCTTTTCAACTTGTTCATTAATGATTTGGAGTTGGGAGTAAGTAGTGAAGTGGCTAAGTTTGCAGATGACTCTCAGTTGTTGAGGGGGGTGAGAACCAGGAAGGACTGTGAGGTGCTCCAGAGGGATCTGTCAAGGCTGGGCAAGTGGGCATCAATCTGGCAAATGAGGTTCAACATGAGCAATTCAAAGTAATAGACATTTGAGCCAAAAACCCTAACTATAATTGGCAGTAACTGACCAGGAGAAAGATCTTGGAGTTGTGGTACATAACTCATTGAAGATGTTGACTCAGTGTGTGATTGCAATAAAAAGGCACATGCTATGCTGGGGGATTATTAGGAAGGGGACTGAAAACAAATCAGCCAGTATCATAATGCCCCTGCATAAATCTATGGTGTGGCCTCATTTGGAAACTGTGTACAGTTATGGCCACCATACCTCAAAAAAGATATTATAGCATTGGAAAAGGTGCAGAAAAGAGCAACTAAAATGATTAAAGGGATGGAACACCTTCCCTATGAAGAAAGGTTAAAGAGGATAGGGCTTTTTAGCTTGGAGACATGATAAACCAGTCTGGTGTAGTGGTTAAGTGCGCAGACTCTAATCTGGGAGAACCGGGTTTGATTTCCCACTCCTCCATTCGCAGCTGCTGGATGACTTTGGGCAAGCCATACTTCTATCAGAGGTGTTCTTGAAAAGAGCAGTTTCTGTCAGAGCTCTCTCAGCCCCACCTACCTCACAGGGTGTCTGTTGTGGGGAGGGGAAGGGGAAGGGAAAGGCATTTGTAAGCCTGAGACTCCAACTGAAGGATGGGGTATAAATCCAATCCAATCTCTTCTCTTCTTCTTCTTAAAAACATAAGAGAAGCCATGTTGGATCAGACCAGTGGCCCATCCAGTCCAACCAGGTAACATCAGGAAGTCCACCAGTGGGGCCAGGACACTAGAAGCCCTCCCACTGTTGCCCTCCCCAAGCACAAAGAATACAGTGTATCACTTGCCAAAGACCAAGAGTTATAGCTGATAGCCACTGATGGACCTCTGCTCCATATGTTGATCCAATTCTGTCTTGAAGCTGCCCATGCTCCTAGCTGCCACCACCTCCTGTGGCAGTGAATTCCATGCATTAATCACTCCTTGGGTAAAGAAGTACTTCCTTCTATCTGTTCTAACCCGACTGCTCAGCAATTTCATCGAGTGCCCACAAGTTCTTGTACTGTGCGAAAGGAAGAAAAGTACTTCTTTCTCTGCCTGCTCTATCCCATGCATAATCTTGTAAACTTCGATCATGTCACCCCTGAGTCATTTCTCCAAGCTAAAGAGCCCCAAATGCTTTAACCTTTCTTCATAGGGAAAGTGTTCCAACCCTCTGATCATTCTAGTTGCCCTTTTCTGCACTTTTTCCAGTGCTATAATATCCTTTCTGAGGTGTGGTGACCAGAATTTCTCACAGTCGTCCAAATGAGGTGGCACCATCGATTTATACAGGGGCATTATGATACTGGCTGATTTGTTTTCAATTCCCTTCCTACTAATCCCCAGCATAGTGTTGTCCTTTTTTATTGCAGTCACACACTGTCTCGACATTTTTATTGCAGTCACACACTGTCTCGACATTTTCAGTGAGTTATCTACTATGACTCCAAGACCTCTCTCTTGGTCAGTCTCGGCCAGTTCGGACCCCATCAATGTCTATTTATAGTTAGGATTTTTGGCCCCAACATGCATCACTTTGCACCTGGTCACACTGAACCCCATTTGCCATGTTGATGCCCACTCACTCATCCTCAACAGATCCCATTGGACTGCCTCACAATCCTCTCTGGTTCTCACCACCCTGAACAACTTAGCCACTTCACTGCTTACTCCCAACTCCAAACCATTAATGAACAAGTTAAAAAGCACCACACCCATCATTGATCCCGGCGGTACCCCACTGCTTACTACCCTCCACTGTGAAAATTGCCCATTTATACTCACTCACTGTTTCCTATTAATTAGCCAGTTTTTGATCCGCAAGAGGACTTATTTTCTTATCCCATGACTATTGAGCTTACTTAGGAGCCTTTGACGAGAAACTTTATCAAAAGCTTTCTGGAACTCTAGGTTAACGATACCTACTGGGACTTCCTGGTTGCAGCGCAGCGAGACGGACGGTGCTTGGGAGAGCTCCCAGCTACCGCCGGCTTCTCGTCTCTTCTAGAGGAATTTTGGGGGCTCCCAAACTCCACTTCACCCCTCGGAGGGGGGTGTAGGGCAAGGGACTTGATCCGAGCCCCTCGCTCGCAACAGCAGGCAAGGGGGAGCCTCTGGATTGTCCCCAGCAAGGAACGACGAAGACTGCTCATGTTCAGTCATGAGCAGATAGCTATTACTACCAGACAAGAGGGACTTAAGTCCATGCCTCATCTACAACAGCGATGAAGTTTTCTTTCTTCTCCATGAGTACCTGTTAAAGCAAAATTACCAGAAAATCTCCTACACAATGTCTGCCCTTGTAAAGTTTAAAGACTGGAGGGGGAGGGTGAAGTCTCCCTTCCCCCCCCCTTACCGCAGCTATCAAAAGCTCTTAAAAGCAACTCTACAAACAATCCTGGGGCAAAGAAAAGAGAGGACTTTGTCTAAAGTTGGCAATTAACAGCTACAATCTTCTTTTGCAATCCCAACACTACTAGAAAAATACAACGTCTGTCCCTTTAAGGTTTGGAAAGACTGGCAATAGCATCAGCTTCTCCCCCCTCCCCATTTCTACCATGACTGTGAAGAATTTAAAAGCAACCTTCTTTTGTAATCTGAACTTTGTTATAACAATTCCATGAGAAAATCCAGCATATAACGCTAGTCCTTTTAAAGTTTAAAAAGAGTGGCAGTAGCATCAATTTCTCTTCTCCCCTATTTTCATCGCATTATTGAAAAGAACTTATAGCAACTTTATCAACATTACATCCCCGCGAAGAAAATAAGAAAGGACTTTGTTTAAAATGGTACTTAAGAGTTGAAATTTTGGGACTATTCATAATCCAATAAATGATCTATAATTTCTATGGACTTCATTTTGAATCTTGCATGTATTCAGTTCTCATAACAAAATTTGCTTATCTTTGTTGAACTTTATAACTCCATTTTGTTCTGACTACATTTTATTATTATGTAAATAACTGACTGGCTCTCCAGTTTATTTTAGCACTCTTAGATAATAACAGAAGCTGTTATATGGTTTGCTAGAAAGAACATCTTTGTATAACTCAGTTTAGGGTAAGGCTTTTAGAGTGTTAATATGTCTTTAGAAAAAATGCATTACAAGGATAATGTGCAGAACACTTTAAAGATTGTACCTCCAGATTCACAAGAATCCATGCTGACTATGATTCAAACTACATTGATTGTTACTATTAAAAAGGGAATTGAAGAGGCCTTTTTTTCCTTTGCAAACTGAAATGCAATCATTGTTGCAACAGGCCTCGGCTAAGGGGGAACCAACCCAGGTAGTATGCCAAGACGAGAACAACGGATGTGATCATCCAGAAGACAGACAGGAAACCTTTATGCAAGTGGCCTGGACCTATAAAAAAGATCTCATACCCTATAAGAGAAACAGATCTTTTTCAGAGATGCACCAGAGACTTCTTAAAATGGCCATGACTGCTGAATCTACAAAAAAAAAATGCCCTACTCAACACTTCAGAAAGACCAAAGAAACCTATGTATGGAACTGCAAAGCATAACCAACAGTGTGCATACATGGTTCCTACCAAAAGAAAATCTCTACACCTACAAAGGGAAAAGACATAGAATTAAGACATTAAAACTTGAGAGCAAAAATCAGTAAATCAAGAAGAAGAGACTTATTAAAATATAGATAATGTCTGAGGGGATCCCTGAGATTTTAAGTTTTCCTTTATATAATCACTGAGAATTATAGAGGGACCCCTAGATATGTTTGATGGATTAAGAGTTTTATATTTCTCTATGTAGAAAGAAACTGTTTAATGGAACTTTTGAGAGTTTAAGCTTTTCTTATATAAATACTGAGAATTACTGAGAGACCCATAGATATGTCTGGTGGAATAGGATCCCAGTATCTCTTTACCCAGATTAAATAATTTCCCATGTTAGTAAACAACTTAAGAAATTTAGCAATATACTCAGAAATATTTAAAATGTTTGAGGGAATTCTTGAGATCCTCTTCATAATTCCTGAGAATTTTAGAGGGATCCGTAAATATGTTTGTTGGCTTAAGAACTTTATATCTTTCTTTTTAGAAAGAAAATGTCTAAGGAGACTTCTGAGACTTTAAGCTTCTCTTACCACTGAGAATCATTGAGGGACTCCAGTATTTCTTTATTCAGAACAATTAATTGTCCACATTATCAAATAGTACAACAAATTTAATAATACACTTAGACAAAGCGCATGTTAGTAGAAAAGAGGAAACTGTATGTTTGTTGACCGGCAAAATATATTTTATCATATATATTTGGAAAGTGAAATAGACTTGGTTCATGTATGAGGCATGATAACAGATAAGTGATTGATATTGTATCCCTATTTCATGTTTATTTATTTGTTTGGAAAAATTAAAAAAACTTTAAAAAAACCCAATACCTACTGGGTCACCCTTGTCCATGGGCTTGTTCATCCCCTCAAAGAACTCTGAAACGTTACCAAGATAAGAGCTCCCTTACAGAATCCATGCTGATTCTTCCTCAATAGCTTTTGTTCATCAATGTGACTACTAATTCTAGCTTTACTAACAGATTCCACCAACTTACCCAGTATTGACATTAGACTGCCCGGCCTGTAATTTTCCAGATCTCCTCTGAAACCTTTTTCTAAACATGGGCATTATATTAGCTACCTTGCAGTCCTCAGGAATGGAGGCAGATTTTAGTGATAGATTGCATATTTTTGTCAGGAGATCCACAAGTTCACATTTGAGTTCTTTCAGAACTCTTGGATGTATGTCATCTTGACCTGGTGATTTGTCAGTTTTTAATTTGTCCATGAATCATAGGACCTCCTTTCTCATCACCTCAATCCAAGTTAGGTCTTTTGACGCCACTCCTGAAATCAGCGGTTTTTGAGTAGGCCAGCACTTTCCATCTTCCACAGTGAAGACAGAGGCAAAATATGCATTCAGCTTCTCAGCCATTTCCCTAACATCCTTCAGTAATCCTTTGCCGTGGACCAGCCTCAGCCTGAAGTGCAACCAGACTCTGACTTGTTGCCTGGGCCCAGCCTGGGTGAGAACCAGTCTGAATTGCAACTTTACCAGTTTGATTGGCAACTGGAGCCCAGTATGCGTAAGGACTCCTCAGAAGTCAAGCCTGAGTCCAGTGTGGCGAAAGATGACTTCAGAGTAGAGGACACTCAGGAATTCCAGTCAGATAATACTGAGCCAGCTGAAGTCAGGGAGCAAGTATCTCCAGAGGCACCCACAACTCCCCCAGATTCCACACACCCCACTCATAGAAACAAGAAGGGCTAAAATCAGAAGGCAATTGCAAGAACGCAGAGTAACTACATCGACAGCTACAAGATGAGTCATTACAGGAGCCCTCCTAACTTGCCAGCTGCAGATAGGACTAATTAGGGAAAAGCTACATAAAGCTTGGTGTGAGCTGTTCCCAACTTGTGAAAACAACAGGTCACCTCACAGGACCACAACTCCTGACTCTGTTCTAAATCCTGTGACTCTTGGACCAGCTTGATTCTGCTTTTGGACTCTCTCTGACGGTAACAACTGACCTTGGACTGTTTGGACTACGCTGTGAACATTGACCTACTCCTGCCTGTGTGACCTGGACTTTGAACTTGGAGCCTGTGAGACCAGTTGGGCTACAACATCCTTTTATCCCTTGGTCATCCAAGGGCCCCACTGCCTCCCTGGCTGGTTTCCTGCTTCTAAGTATTTGAAGAAAGGTTTATTGTTGACCTTTATGTTTTTTGCAATATGCTCCTCATATTCCCTTTTTGCCTGCCTGATCACAGACTTGCATTTTATTTGCCACAGCCTGTGTTCCCTTTTATCAACCTCACTGAGACTAGCTTTCCACCGCTTAAAGGAATCCTTCTTACCTTTTACAGCTTTCATTACTTTGTTTGTTAACCATACAGACCTTTTTCTATACCTATTTCTGCCTTTCCTAACCTGCAGTTAGGGCTGCCAAGTGGGGGCGGGGGGCGGGTAAACCCCCGCTTTGAAGGCCCGATTTTCCGATGCCATGGAATTGGGACCCGGGGGGAACCCCACCCCTGCGTGCGCGTCACCAGGAAGTGACGTGGGCACGCTGGGCATGCGGAAAACGATAGAGTTTTCCCTTGTATGGCCGTGGCCCCACCCCCAGCGTGCCTGGCGTCCTCCCGTCACTTCCGGGTGATGTGCGTGCGGCGCGCGCATGCACGCACCAGCCGCTGGCCGGAAGCCCCCCACTCCCGGCGAAGAATACACTTGGCAACCCTACCTGCAGTATGTATTTTATCTGAGCTTCTAGGATTCTAGTTTTAAATAGTCTCCCAGCTTCCCCAGTGGTTTTGGTCCTTTTTACTTTTACTTTCCTTTCCTTCACATGTCCCCTCGTATCAGAGAAGTTACCCCTTTTAAAGTTAAAAGTGGTTGTGTCAGTCTTTTTGGGCAACTCCATATTTATA
This sequence comes from Gekko japonicus, assembly GCF_001447785.1. Classification (NCBI taxonomy): domain Eukaryota; kingdom Metazoa; phylum Chordata; class Lepidosauria; order Squamata; family Gekkonidae; genus Gekko; species Gekko japonicus. Next base: position 194,355 of record NW_015170344.1, on the reverse strand, counting down.
TAAATGTTGAACTTAATAACATTATGGTCACTGTTCCCAAGCGAATCACTTTTACATCTCTCACCAGGTCTTGAGTGTTACTTAGGACCAAATCAAGGATCGCCTCTCCCCTGGTAGGTTCCGTGACCATCTGCTCCATAGCACAGTCATTTAGAGTGTCTAGAAACTCAATCTCTTTTTCCCGGCTAGAACACATATTGACCCAATCAATGTGTGGGTAGTTAAAATCACCTATTATTACACAGTGTTTTTGTCTAGTTGCTATCTTTAAGGCATTCATCATTTTATAATCCTCCTCTACTTTTGATCTGGTGGGCAATAACGAACTCCCAGTGTTTCTTTTTGGGCCCACTATTTTGACCCATAGCATTTCCAGAAGCAAATCTAATTCTCTTACCTTCTCAATCGTATTGGACTGTATACCCTCTCTGACATACGGAGCTGTTCCACTTCCAACCGTTCCCCCCCCCATCCTTCTGATATAATTTATAACCAGAAATCACCGTATCCCACTGATTTTCTTCATCCTAACAAGTTTCTGAAATACCCACAATGACTATGTTTCCTCCCAACACTAAGCATTCCAACTCCCCAATTTTACCTCGGACACTTCTAGCATTTGTATATATATATCTATAATATATCTATAATTTCCCAGGCATGTTAGGCCCACAACCTTCCTCCTGCTACCTCGAGACCAGGCAATCCATATTATTTGTCACAGTCTCACCTTGTCCCGAGAAGGAACCAGGCTGCTGGCACTTAAAATCAAAAAGGTGGCAGAGCAGCTTTTAAACTGAATATTGGGGGAAAGCCGACAGGAGATGAAAAGTCTCTGGTTCGGGTTGGCTCATCTGAGAGAGGTGAGGGGGTACCGGTTGCTTTTCTACAGGGAGGTGGATTGAAATTGTCCACAGAGGCCATGGCTGGTGACATGGACTGCCGGACAACGACTCGAGATAGCAAGAGGAAGGATGCAGGCTTAACTTGTAAGGGAAATTACAGCTGTTTCTATACAAATGCTAGAAGTGTCCGAGGTAAAATCGGGGAGTTGGAGTGCTTGGTGTCGGAGGGAAAAATAGACATTGTGGGTATTTCTGAAACTTGGTGGGATGAGGAAAATCAGTGGGACACAGTGATTCCCGGTTATATATTATATCGGAAGGATAGGGGGGGAAGGGTTGGAGGTGGGGTAGCTCTGTATGTCAGAGAGGGTATAAAGTCTAGAAAGATTGAGAGGCTAAGTGAATTGGATTCGCTTCTGGAAGTTCTATGGGTTGAAATAGGGGGGCCAAAAGGAAACTTAACACTGGGAGTTTGTTATCGCCCACCAGATCAAAAGATAGAGGAGGATTATAAAATGATGAATGCCTTAAAGATAGCAACTAGACAAAAACACTGTGTAATAATAGGTGATTTTAACTACCCACACATTGATTGGGTCAATATGTGTTCTAGTCGGGAAAAAGAGATTGAGTTTCTAGACACTCTAAATGACTGTGCTATGGAGCAGATGGTCACGGAACCTACCAGGGGAGAGGCGATCCTTGATTTGGTCCTAAGTAACACTCAAGACCTGGTGAGAGATGTAAAAGTGATTGCACCGCTTGGAAACAGTGATCATAATGTTGTTGAGTTCATCATTTGTACAAATAGAGAATTGGCCAAAAAGACTCACACAACCATTTTTAACTTTAAAAGGGGTAATTTCTCTGATATGAGGGGACACGTGGGGAGGAAACTGAAAGGAAAAGTAGAAAGGGTCAAAACAATTGGGGAAGCTTGGGATCTATTTAAAACTACGATCCTAGAAGCTCAAAAAATATATATTCCGCAGGTTAGGAAAGGCACAAACAGGTATAGGAAAAAGCCTGCATGGTTAACAAACAGAGTAATGGAGGCTGTAAAAAGTAAAAAGAATTCCTTTAAGCAGTGGAAAGCTAGTCACAGTGAGGCTGATAAAACGGAACACAGGCTATGGCAAATAAAATGCAAGTCTGAGGTCAGGCAGGCAAAAAGGGAATATGAGGAGCATATAGCAAAAAACGTAAAAACCAACAATAAAACTTTCTTCAAATACATTAGAAACAGGAAACCAGCCAGGGAGGCAGTGGGGCCCTTGGACGACCAAGGGGTAAAAGGAGTATTGAAGGATGATAGGGAAATGGCTGAGAAGCTAAATGCATTTTTTGCCTCCGTCTTCACTGTGGAAGATGAGAAGTGCTTGCCCACTCCAGAACCACTGATTTCAGGAGGGGTGTTGGAAGACCTGAGTCAGATTGAGGTGATGAGAGAGGAGGTCCTAAAACTGATAGACAACTTAAAAACTGAAAAATCACCAGGCCCAGATGGCATACATCCGAGAGTTCTGAAAGAACTCAAATGTGAACTTGTAGATCTCCTGACAAAGATATGTAATCTTTCCTTAAAATCTGCCTCCATTCCTGAGGATTGGAAGGTAGCTAATGTCACTCCCATCTTTAAAAAGGGTTCCAGAGGAGATCCGGGAAATTACAGGCCAGTCAGTCTGACGTCGATACCGGGTAAATTGGTGGAAACCATTATTAAGGAAAGAATTAGTAGGCACATAGATGAACAAAACCTATTGAGGCAGACTCAGCACGGTTTCTGTAAGGGAAGATCTTGTCTCACTAACCTGTTAGTGTTCTTTGAGGGGGTGAACAAACATGTGGACAAGGGGGATCCAATAGATATTATTTACCTTGACTTCCAGAAAGCTTTTGATAAAGTTCCTCATCAAAGGCTCCTAAGTAAGCTCAAAAATCATGGGATAGAAGGACAAGTCCTTTTATGGATCAAAAACTGGCTAGTTCATAGAAAACAGAGAGTGAGTGTAGGTGGGCAATTTTCTCAGTGGAGGGTGGTAAGCAGTGGGGTACCGCAGGGATCAGTACTTGGTCCACTGCTTTTTAACTTGTTCATTAATGATTTGGAGATGGGAGTAAGCAGTGAAGTGGCTAAATTTGCGGATGATACAAAGTTGTTCGGGGTGGTGAAAACCAGTGAGGATTGTGAGGCACTCCAAGGGGATCTGTCAAGGATGGGCGAGTGGGCGTCAACATGGCAAATGGGGTTCAATGTGGCCAAGTGCAAGGTGATGCACATTGGAGCCAAAAATCCTAAATATAAATACACATTGATGGGGTCTGAACTGGCAGAGACTGAGCAAGAGAGAGATCTTGGAGTTGTAGTGGATAACTCACTGAAAATGTCGAGACAGTGTGTGACTGCAATAAAGAAGGCCAATGCTATGCTGGGGATTATTAGGAAGGGTATTGAAAACAGATCAGCCAATATAATAATGCCCCTATATAAATCAATGGTGCGACCTCATTTGGAATACTGTGTGCAGTTCTGGGCACCACACCTTAAAAAGGATATTATAGCTTTGGAAAAAGTGCAGAAAAGGGCAACTCGAATGATAAAAGGGTTGGAACACTTTCCCTATGAGGAAAGGTTAAAGCGCTTAGGGCTCTTTAACTTGGAGAAAAGACGACTGAGGGGTGACATGATCGAGGTTTATAAGATTATGCATGGGAAAGAGCAGGTAGAGAAAGAGCTACTTTTCTCCCTTTCTCACAATACAAGAACTCGTGGGCACTCCATGAAACTGCAGAGCGGTCGGGTTAGAACGGATAAAAGGAAGTACTTCTTCACCCAAAGAGTGATTAACACATGGAATTCACTGCCACAGGAAGTGGTGGGTGCTACAAGCATGGACGGCTTCAAAAGGGAATTAGATAAGCATATGGAGCAGAGGTCCATCAGTGGCTATTAGCCACAAGGTATAGCTAGGGGCTCTGGGGCAAGTGATGCTCTGTCTTCTTGGTGCTTGGGGGGGGGTCAACAGTGGGAGGGCTTCTAATGTCCTGGCCCCACTGCTGGACCTCCTGATGGCACTGGTATTTCTGGCCACTGTGTGACACAGAGTGTTGGACTGGATGGGCCTTTGGCCTGACCCAACATTGGCGTCTCTTATGTTCTTATGTTCTTAAGGTAGAGAAAGAAATACTTTTCTCCCTTTCTCACAATACAAGAACATAGGCACTCAATGAAATTAATGAGCAGTAGGTTTAGAACAGACAAAAGGAAGTACTTCTTCACCCAAAAAGTAATTAACACGTGGAATTTACTGCCTCAGGAAGTGGTGGCATAGACAGCATCAAGAGGGGATTGCATAAACATATGAAGCAGAGGTCAATCAGTGGCTATTAGCCACAAGGCATAGATGGAACACTATGTCTGGGGCAGTGATACTCTGTATTCTTGGTGCTTGGGGGGGGGTCAACAGTGGGAGGGCTTCTAATGTCCTGGCCCCACTGCTGGACCTCCTGATGGCACTGGTATTTCTGGCCACTGTGTGATACAGAGTGTTGGATTGGATGGGCCATTAGCTTGATCCAACATGGCTTCTTTCATGTTCTTAATCTATGTATATAAATTGCCAGTTAAGATGGACTTTTATAAAGTTTGATATGCTTTTAAAAACCTCTTGATGGCACTGGTATTTCTGGCCACTGTGTGATACAGAGTGTTGGACTGGATGGGCCTTTGGTCTGATCCAACATTGGCAACTCTTATGTTTTTATGTTCTTATGTTCAGAAGACTTGGAAACAGATACAAGTAGATTTGTCCAGATAGAAAAAATAAAACTCTTGTGGCTGGGAAGAATTTCTGCAATCAAAATGAATGCACTGCCAAAATTAATTTTTTATTTCAAATGATAGCCATATACATAGAAGAAAGAACAATGAGAGAGTGGCAAATAATAAGAATAAGTTTTAAAATATTACAAGATGAGAAAATGAGAGGAGGGCTAGCAGTTCCAAATATAAAACTATTTTACCATGTGGCAGATCTGGTCTGGATTGTGGACTGGATAAAAAATCTAAGACAAAGAATAGTAAAACTCAAATCAGCAGACCTAGATGAAGGTCTGCATAACTATTTATGGGTAATCGACCAAAACAAATACTATATAAGAAAGGAGTCATATAATTAGAGATGGACTTTTGAGAATATGGTTTAAATACTGGAATTGATTGAGTCCTCCAAATTTTCCGCTCATGTCCCCATAGAGGCATATCATGATAAGAATATGAGAAACAATAGTGGTTTTTTAACATTTGGCAGGGGGAAAACAAATCCTGGCAAGATATAAGAGATGAAGGAATTAACATTCAGTGGTTATTATATTATCATTATTCAATGATTATTATACTATCAATCAATGTCAAGACTAGAAGAAGAGAAGATTTATACCCCGCCCTTCACTACCCAAAGGTGTCTCAGAGCAGCTTATAAACTCCATTCCCTTCCCCTCCCCACAACAGACACCCTGTGAGGTAGGTGGGGCTGAGAGAACTCTTGACAGATACTGCTCTTTTTCAAATAGGGGCCGCCACTTCTACTACTTATATAGGGGCTGCCACTTCTTATATAGGGGCCTTATATATACACTTATATAGGGGCCGCCACTTCTACTACTATCACCACTAAAACAGCAGGGTTGGGAGCGGTCCCCGGAAGAACTGCCACAATTTTGCATGGCACTGATGCTGCTGGACTGGCTTGGACCATTGACAGGACAATTTCACCCTAATGAAATGATCGATACCATCTTCAGAGACCATCTTGTTTGTACGGAGCACTTTATTTGTTTTGTCGTGATTTAATAGTTTTTACTGTTTTATACTGTTTTATGTATGGGCTTGTGCCCCTGTGTAAGCCACCCGGAGCCCGTTCGCAGGGAGGGCGGGGTAAAAATGCAATAAATAAATAAATAATAAGAACAGCTCTTATCAGAAGTACGGCTTGCCCAAGGTCAACCAGCCAGGTGCAAGTGGAGGAGTGGGGAATCAAACCCGGTTCTCCCAGATTAGAGTCCGTGCACTTAACCACTACACCAAACTGGCTCTCAAAGAAGACGATTAACACAGAAGGTGGCGTTTTAATAGGGATGACTGTTTGAACAAAACAAAAAGATCATTTATTATGATGGATATATAAGTTAGTAATTCAGTCAGATACAGAAGAAGAACATGTGAAAAAAATACATGATTAAATGGATGCAGAATTTCAGAGAGCAAATACCTATGCACCAATGGGTACAGCTTCGGGAAAAAGAAATTAAATTCACAGCCAGTCAGGCGTTAACAGAAAACTGGTACAAAATGTTCTTCAGATAATCTATTACTCCAAAGGATATTGAGAAAACAGATAAAAATTATAAAGGAAAATGCTGGAAAGTGTCAAGACATAGATGGGCTTTTTTTACCATACATGGTGGACTTGTAAAAAAGCAAAAAAAAAAAAAAAAAGGAAGGAAATAAATGGAAAAATGCAAAATATACTAAAATTTAGATGCCCCATGGAGCTAAGATTATGCTATTAGGAATACTACCTACAAAATTACAAAAAGTTTCAGAAGAAATATCTAAACATATGGTGACAGTGGCCAGAATAATCTACGCTGCAAAATGGAAATGAAATGCCTGTCCCAGCTTAGAAGGATGGGAAAATAAACTCGCTGATTATGCAGTAATGGCAAAATTAACAACTTATTTGAGAAAGCTCAATTTCAAAATCTGAGGAGAGATTATGTAAGAATGAGAAAGAGCTTAAAAATTGTGTATAAAAGCAATGAAAAGTAGACTTCCGGGTTTTGGCGGCACGATGGCTGATGCAACCCTGGTGAGCTCCCAGCGGTGCGATCTGAACACCAGTGGTTAGGAGGGGGGGCGACTGTTCACTACCCCCCAGAGTCCTTCAAAATAGGGCTCCTAGCCAGGGGGCTTTTGAGGGATTGCCTCTTCAACCGGCTCGATGCCAGGGAATTGAGGCTTCCCTGCACCCCAAAGTTCCTACCGCTGTGCGGCCGCATGGCAAAACAGTCACTAACCGGGACAAGTGCGTGAAGATCGGGCAATTTACACATACCTTAAGCAGGTCGTAAGACCAACGATGAACTGTGAGTTGAGTTGAAAGCAGAACACCGAACTTTGGCGAGAAAGCCCCTCTGTTGTAAGCGAGCATGGGGGGGGGACTCCCAGATGCGAAATCCAAACAGTGCATTTTAAAAAGAGGACGCTGGATGTAAAAGCCATAGAACTGATTTAAGACATACACAAAGGCACAGTAAGGCATTTTAGTCGAAAATAGAGACTTTGGCGAACTTTCTTAAAAGTAAATAATCCTCAAAAATGGCGGGGCGGAGAGGCGATAAAGAGAAACCATTGCAGTTAAAGCCTCCTCCTGGATGTAGAAGCCCACGACCGGAAGTTACCAGCGAGCTTTCACGGCTATTAGCTGACTCTTTGCACCCTCTGCTGGACCAGATGACTAACATCAATCTGCAACTGACTACTTTGAACCAGAACTTCACTGCACAACAACTGGAACTAAATGAAACTAAAAAATCATCAGAGCAAACAGCAGAAACACTGAAGGATGTTAATGCCAGATCTAAAAAGGTGAAGAAGTGTGTACAGGAGTCTGAAAAGAAAAGAATTTCTGATGAATCTCAGCTGTTGCAATTACAAAAGGAAAAAGCAAGTTTTATCCTGAGATTCCAGGGGGTTCCTGAGACAAAAGGAGAGAATCTAAAACAAGTGCTAGCTGATCTAATCGCACCAGTTGCAGATTTGAAAACGGAATATCTTCAAAGCGAAATGGATGTGATCTACAGATCATATTCGGAATATATTAAGAAAAATAATCTGCCTGGAGAAATAGTGGTTAGATTCTCAAAAAGACATGTGAGGGATCAAATCTTGAAAGCAACAACAGGAACACCCCTGAAAATCAATGGAAATACCATCTGGATTCTAAAAGACATTCCATTTGAAATCAAAAAGAAGAGGAAGAAATTAAAAGACTTGGCTTTGTTTTTACAAATAAACAACATACAGTACAAATGGTTGATCCCCAAAGACCTACTCTTCAGAATAAATAATAAAAAAGAAAGAATTGACTCTGTTAAGAAAGCCAATGAGTTTTTGAAGCAGCAACTGGGAAGGTCCAGAGAAGACGACCAAGATAAAGAAAGCAGTGAAGACACTTCTTCAATTACTGAAGAGGACTCTGAGTCGGACATGGGGGCTCTGGCCCCCAAAAGAGACTATGATTTGAGGAAAAGAAATGCCAAGAAATGAGATGCTGAGGAACTCTGAATTCCACTTTCAAGAAGCTGTATCTTTTTTAAAAAATTGATGCTTTTGTGATTGTCTTAATCAGTAATTGTTATCAGGTTTTGGGGAATAGTGGCTAGATTTCAAGTTTATTGTAATATTAATCAGGGGTCTTGTTGTAGAAAAAGAGCTGCCGGAGCTCATTAGCATAACTCATTAGCATAACTTATTTGCATATGTCACGCCCCCTGACATCACCGGAAGTGACAGAAGGCCACACCCCCTGACATCACCGGAAGTGTGTCAGAAGGCCCGGCTACTTACCCTCCTGCTTCATCCTCATTCCCAAACGGAATGAGGATCGAAGCAGAGGGCGGGGTAAAGAAGGGGGCGGGGCTTCACCACGTGACCGCCCCGCCCCCTAGAGGTTCTCTTCCGGAGCTCCGTACCTGAGAGCTCCCCCCCGACTAGAGCCCTGATATTAATAGAATAGATTAATATTGTATAAGCTTATGTAATGATCTTCACTACTTGGGTTTTTAGTGGTTAACTTTCCTTTCTCCTGTAGATATTAGATTCCCTATCCCAATTTTCTTTGTAGTTTATAGAATTACAATTTAAAAAATCCCCTTCAGGGGGCCAAAAAAAAAAGTAATGAAAGGTATATAAAGTATAATGAAGGGGGAGAAAGGAGAATAAGTGTTGAATATAAATGTATAAGGAATTGGATTTTGAACAAAGTGTCTTTTATTTTTCATTGTGAATATACCAGATTTTCCTTTAAATTTTGGTATATTAAAAAGTATAGTTAGTGCGTAGTAACTGAAATATGTAATACAGAATATATATTAATGATGACATTAATTGATAATTAACAATACAATTAGTTATATAGTTGTTAATTAGATCAGTTATGAAATTTGAAATCCAAATTGTTTGAAGAAAGAATTATGGTATGTTGTGGAAAATGTATTTAAAATTTTAATGAAAGGGATGTTGGGGAGAAATGTTTCTCTGTTCCATATATCTTGTAAGCATAGTAATTTGTAATAAATATGATTTGTTATTTAATTCAATATAGCCCCCATTATTTCTGTTTGTACCCCCCTTACGTTATTATCCTGTTTTTTTTTTAAATAAAAAATATACATTTTTTTAAACATCAACAGATACTGTGAGTTGGAAGGCTGGGTAGAAAAAATGGAAACAGAAGAAGGTAGGGTGGCAAAAGAGGCGATGAGGGCCTAGAAAGAGGAAAGAAATTGGGGGCAACATGGATATGGGATTTTCATCCCCCTAGAGCAGTGGTGGCGAACCTATGGCACAGGTGCCAAAGGTGGCACTCAGAGCCCTCTCTGTGGGAACACATGCCATCGCCCCAGCCAGGCCCAGACCATCATTAAAGTGTCGAATTCTCTGCCAAATAATTTTAAGTAAATGAAAGCATTTGGGATTGCTTTCCTTACCTTGTTTGGATCATCTTAAGTTAATGTATGAGTTGTTTTTTCTAAAGTAAAACCTCAGTATTCAGGTTAAATTGCCGTGTTGGCACTTTGCGATAAATAAGTGGGGTTTGGGACGCAGTTTGGGCACTCGGTCTCTAAAAGGTTCGCCATCACTGCCCTAGAGTGTTCACAGTTTTCCCCATATCTTAGAACTAAATACAGTAATTTTTATACAAACACATTTTGCTTCCATTTTATTTAGCACGGCTCTAGTGCATAATAAAAAATTTAATTTGACCTGAATTTTAGCTGTTGGGTCACAGAATGGATTATTTTACTGTAGATCACCAACAGAGTTGTCTTCGATTCAGAATTACAGACTCTATACAGATGTATTGGGACTTCTTCTACCTCTTATCATTGTGGGATATTAATTCTGGGGAAACTATCATTTGATATGCAGCTCTAACAGAAAGCCAAACTGTATTTTCAAGTGTTTTATACTTAATATTTCAATGGCAATCCCAATGCTTCTGCTATACAGTGGAGAATCTCTCCAGTTTCTACAGATGGGAACAGTTTCTATGGCTGGGATCAACATCCAGTAGCGACCCCAACTTGCTTTTATTTTCACATGCAAATTTATCTTGAAAAAATATAATCATTTTAGAATTGTAGTCTCCATTGTTTTAGTTAAGCTCTTCAAAGGTTTCCTATGAAATACAGGGGGGGATTTATTCATCATATCTATTCATTTTTTCCAAATATCTAAATTTTAACAAAATAGCATGATGCATAATTATTAACATTTCCATTGCAAACATACAGATTTATACAAGCTCTTGTCAACAGACATCCAAATTTACTATAATGACAGTTTATTTACACTAAAAAAATGAAATCAGTATGTAAATGTAATGTTTGTTGTAGCTAATGGAGCAGGCGACAGATTAGTCTCAAACAGCAATCAGTCAGAAGATCTTGCTAGTATGAAAAATGAGACAGGCTTCTGTTTGTTTGCTTTAATCTCACATCTTTAAACTTTGAGATTTTTAAACTGTCTCATTAAAAAGTATGGAATAAAATACTCTAAATCTTACTGTCAGTGAGATTTTTCTAGTAAATATCTGCTGTTCCAATACCTAGATATCACATTGGCAAAACCTCTACACTTGAGATGAAAAGTTTAAGAAAGCCGATATGCCTGTTGATATAGTGAATCATGACAGTGGCTGCTATATAAAGATTTAATAAGCATGGTTTCCAACTAATATTCTCCTTGAAGTTGACTTTGTAACTCTGAAGAAGACTCAATGAAACACGCTTAAAACCCGATGCACGTTGGTTGCTCTTGTGAATATTGTACTGCATTCCTGGTTTACAGAGAACATTTCTCTTTGCATGAACATATATTGCCCATATTTAATGCTTTAGGTTCTGAACGCCAAATGAGGTCATACTTCCTGGAGGACAGTTTATTGAATTAATTTATAGTGAACTTTTCTCACTGAGACTCAAGGTGGATGACAACTAAAAGCAATGCTGTGTTTCTCTATTAGTACATTCAGACATAATGAGAGACCACAGTTCAAACTGTATTTCATTACAAACTAGGATGTCTGCAGTCTCCAATAGTTTGTTATGTCTGAATAGAATCTATGGTGACATATGATACCTGTTCATAGGTATTAGAAAAACTCAGCTCTTGGAAACAAGCTATTTAATTTAAATAATCTGACAGGGTATCAACTGAATCCAAAATAATTCCCTAGCTGAGGGAAAAGAAAGAACATAAGAACATAAGAGATGCCAATGTTGGATCAGGCCAAAGGCTCATCCAGTCCAACACTCTGTATCACACAGTGGCCAGAAATACCAGTGCCATCAGGAGGTCCACCAGTGGGGCCAGGACATTAGAAGCCCTCCCACTGTTGACCCCCCCAAGCACCAAGAAAACAGAGCATCACTTGCCCCAGAGTCCCTATCTATACCTTGTGGCTAATAGCCACTGATGGACCTCTGCTCCATATGCTTATCTAATTCCCTTTTGAAGCCGTTCATGCTTGTAGCCACCACCACTTCCTGTGGCAGTGAATTCCAAGTGTTAATCACTCTTTGGGTGAAGAAGTACTTCCTTTTATCCGTTCTAACCCGACCGCTCAGCAATTTCATGGAGTGCCCACAAGTTCTTGTATTGTGAGACTCTGCAGAGCACAGCTACAGCACCGCCAAATGACACAGACAATCAAAAAACATAAGTAAAGGAAGAAAGGAGGAGTGCAGATAGGAAAGTGGGAAAATGGAAATCATGGGACTGTAAAGGACAGCTGAGTGGAGGTAGGTTAGGTGAGTGGCTGGTTAAGCAAGGGGACTGAAAGGGATGGAGGGGGGAGTGAGTTGGAAGCAGTGGGAGGCTGCAATACCCCACCAGCTAGGTGATCAGCATTGGCCTGTACATTTTCAGCCCCAAGTCACCAGTGATCACCTGGTCACCAGCCCTGTACAATGTGGAGTGAGGGCCTGCCAGAGGAGAGGAGAACAAAATCTCCCCTCTACCACGTCTGGTAGATAGTTGTATACAGGATGCCAAGAGGAAGAGTTTAAAAGTTAATTAAATAATAGTCTTCTAAGAGTTTAAACGTTAATTAAATAATAGTCTTCTAAGAATACAAGTAGAAAAGTTATTTGATTTATATCCCACCCTCCCCGCCGATGCAGGCTCAGGGTGGCTTACAAGCCCACGGGCATCATAAAACATTAAAACAGTAAAACAAATTAAAAGCATAAAATAATTTATAAGGTGCTACATTTATATGATGGCAGAATAACTGTCCTAAATGGTTATTATACAAAGACACTAGGCCTAAGGAAAAAAGAGAGAAAAATGTATTTAAAAGTACCTAAAGAAGAGAAAAGATGTATGATTTAGTAGTTACCCTGCTTAGAAATATGCTATTATGCTCACATGTATATTGCATAAAGATTCTTACCCAGACAATGTTGATGAAGATGGTGGTGGCAAATCAGGTGTTAGAACATATAGGCTGTTGTTCTTTGGCAAGTGTAGAGTTTTTAGAACAGTCTGTCAAGAGAAAAACATATACTTGGAATTTACAAACATCTCCATGATGGATTCTGTTATGAAACTAGTTTGGTTTATTACAATTAAATATGGAGTAATATACTTAATAACATATCATATACTGAAAAATTTCTTCTATTGTTCCAATAAAGTATATTATTTAAACTCTGAAGCAAAAAAAAAAAAAAAAGGCAGCAGTAGCCCTCTGGAAGCCGCCCTGAGCCCGCTTGCGGGGAGGGCGGGGTAAAAATGCTTAAATAAATAAAAAAATAAAATAAAAAAACACACAGGTAACAATAATACAAAATACTGCTCTAAACTGGGAAGCTCAGAGCTCAGCCACATGCTTGCGCAATGCCAGTGATAAACCATCTAGTAGAAGGGAGGGAGGCTACAGAGAAAAGAGCAAAGAAATCACAAACAAATCTGAAGTCAAAGCACGCTAAATAAATGCAACGATAATTATGTGGAAAGCAAAGTCTATAATAATGCCAAACTCATATATATTATTGTAGAATCACAAACATAATAAGGAATAATTATCCAAAAGTGGGTGGTGACAGACTCAAACTCACAATAAGCATTTCTCAAAAATAGCAGACTTCCTTCATAAATAGAAAAAGCTCACAGATAATTTTTTTTGTTTATATTAATATCACACGTCCTTGAACTAAAGTCCAAACATCTATATACTGTAGCTTGTAGTAAATGAGGTCCGTTCCAAGTGGAAACAAACAATAATCAGCGTTTCAGATCTATTCCTTCATCAGGTAAGCCTTCATTAACATACAATGAATACACATGTATAAGCAAGGTCCCAATCAAAATCTTCCAATTAGGCACAGCTCCATATCGGGACCTTGCTTATACATCTGTATTCAAAATACACTTTTGGATAATTCAGTATAAGGCAGCTTCATGCGTTTATGTGTTCTCTTATACTGAATTAATAATAATACCAATTGGATTGCACATTTGTATTATTTTTACATTATGTATCTACAGTCATGTTTTATGGATATTGATTGCATGTCAACTGTAAGAACAGATGCACCATCACCACCCAGGTTTCAAATGTTGCCTCCATATCACCAGAACATGGTATACAAGATTCTGCAGTGAATACAAGAACTTACACTGTCATCTACATCTCCAGTTTTCCAGCCCTTGAGCAGCATTTTTGATGCAGGAATTTGAAGCTCATTTTCTAAAATGTGTTTGATTTCTCCTGCAAACAAAAACATATTATCAGTGTTAATATTCCTCTGCAATCTTTTTTACAAGCTGATGGCCATAATTACCTCAGCAGCAAAACAAAATATTTGGTCTTGGAGGACCAGACATTTACTACTCTTGCTGTATTTTAGACATCTCTTCAACATTAGTACTTTTAAATACTTTAGTCAAGACACAAAACTTGAAGCAAAACTCATCTTCTATACATTAAACACTAATATACTGGGGCGGTTGAATATTAATTTCACTCAGTGGAAGAAAAGGTAAAAATCTCAAATGAGACAAATGGTGACCCATCTCTTTTTTTAAAAAAAGGACTGTTTTTTCCAAACTCTTGTAAAGTCAATGCAGTGGCTTGTATCCAAGGCTATTTTTGTGTGCCTCCACCTTCCCGCTGCAACCCCTGTATCACATCCTACTCCATTCCTGAGAGTGCCCCAACCTCAAGAACAATTTTCTGAAGGGCAAAGAAGGGAGGAAGGAAAGGCTTTGGATGCAAGCCAACAAACTCAAAACAACACACAACAAACTAAAGGGTTTTGTTTCAATTGTGAGATACGGATAATACTTGGATGCAAATATTAATTATTAATCTAAATGACCTAGGAATGTGTTTTTGTTTCCCAACCAGTATATCTGCTCTGACCAACAGCTGTCAGGGACAATTCTGGTATTTATAAAGCAAGGTGGTTAAAAAATAGGCCCCAGAAAAATTCATAGGAATTCTACATTCAGGTACTATATTATTAGGATAGCAAGAGGCTACCTCAGACCACCCTGTTTAGACCAGTGCTGCCTGCCATTTGAGAACTGTTGCACCAGAAAATGCTCTTTCCAGACTCTTGATGGGAATTTGGAAACTTTCGTTGGTTGCCAACATGGTGTAATATTAGAGTGTTATTGGAAGATCAGAGGCCCAGGGCCCAGGTTAAAATCCACACTTTGCCATCAAAGTTTGCTAGGTGACCTTAGGGTCAGTCACCCTCTCTCCGCCTAACCTCTCACATGGGGCAGCTAAGGACAATGATATTGTCACTTTGGATCCTCATTGGGGAGAAAAATGGAGTATACATATCTAGGCTTGCCAAGACCCCCCAGGGGGCGGGGAAACCCCCGCCCCAGAGGCCCGTTCCCCGCCGCCGGCGGATCGGGCCCCGGGGGAGCCCCACCCCGACATGCGCGTCACCCGGAAGTGACGCGACCACGCCGGGGGCAGGGCCACAGTTATCCGAGGGAAAACTCCATGGTTTTCCCTCGGATGGCCGTGGCCCCGCCCCCAGCGTGCCCGGCGGCATCACGTCACTTCCGGATGGCGTGCGTGCGATGCATACGCTCCAGCAGCAAGCCGGGAGTCCCCCACTGCGGCGCAACGTCAGACTTGGCAACCCTGTATATCTAAATAAATAAATAAATAGGTACAAAAGGCCACAGCCAGGCTCTTGTATGATATTAATTAGTAATCCTTACTCAACTGCACTGGCTAACCATGTTTCTAGGCCAAATTCAAGGTTCTGTCTTCAATTTTTAAAGCCTGGCTGCATCTTTAGCTTCCTGAAAAGGGGTAAAAACTTTTTTCCCATTTAAGCTTACTGGCCAGTTATTTTGCCACTATTTTGTATAATACAACACATTTTTAAAAAATTATTTTTGTTTTATCTTTGTTGCTGTTACCCACTTTGAAGCCTGGAGAAAAAGGCCTACAAATTTTCATACAAAAAAAAAAAAATCTAAGCTCAGGATGGTAGAACTGAATAGAGCACCTCACCTGTGCAAGCCCCAATTTCCTTCACCAAGCTCTGCCCCCTCTGTATCACTGATCAGTCAATTTCTCATTATTTCTTGCTATTGCAGTTAACAAGGCTCAACATTTTCTCATCTTGCAAAATTCCTTGGAAACTGTCAGCTGCTTAAGGCTTAACTTTCTCTTTTACCTTTCTATTTCTTCTATGGTCCAAAATCTTTCCTTTAAATCCAAGCATCCCCAGACAGGGTTATTTTGTTTTTCAAGCAAGCCACTCATTGTGCAATTCTATCCATGAGACAAAATTTTGTCCAAACAGCAAATGTATCATGATTAAATCCTGAATATTTATTGCTCTTGTGGCATTATGGAGATGTCCTGCAAGATCCTGATGAAAATTAAAACTACATCTTTATTCATTGGAGGTGTCTCATAGCTCCACCTCGTGGACGTTCGCTACAATAGCAATGAAAACTGAAAATCTTACAAACAAAACTTGAAGCAGTTAACCACCTCTGATAGTCACTTTTTAAAAGGTATATACTTAAAGGTAAACTGTGAAGGTGTCAAATATATATTTGCAAACATGTATGTCCGACAGGCATGCTTATAAAGAAGCTAGAAGTAGCCAGAATGTATTCTTGAATGTATTATTGGTTGCAAGGATGGTGCGATTGAGTCACAGATGGGAGGGGTCCAGAATGCTGTTAAGTGCAACAATGTAAACAAAGATTTTAATAATCATTGCTGTAAATTCACTTAAACGTTTTTAAAATTTTGTTCTTTACTATAGTAGCTCATTATGGATGAATCTGAAGTAGGTGCTTTCACCCAAAATCCTGAAGATTAGTTTTCCTGGTTCCAAACAGTCTGTTCAAAATGTCTCTGTGTCAGGAATTTTCCTCTTTTATCCCCAGTGACACACATCACTTTTTTAATAGTGAGTCACCCTGATAACCCAATTTTTTTAGGGGTGGGGAGAAAGATAGCACACAGCCAGGAATCTCCAGGTACAATAAAATTCAATATGTGAACAAATATCCTCCAAGGTTCAGCTATCAAACTGGCTACTATAAACATGTCCTAAAATTAATAAGAATGGGTTGGATCCCACCTAAAACTTCCATGCATGCAAGGGGAGCTATTTTCACCAGTTAACCCCTCCTGCAGCACTGTCTCCTCTCAATGCTATTCCTGAGGCACCACATCTCACAAAAGCAGCATTTCTGATTTCAGTAATTGATTTTAATGGTTTTAAAATGTTATTTTATCACGTGTGTTTTAATTTGTTAGCCACCTTTGTGGCCCTTGTGAGGGCAGAAAGGCAACATGCATATCTTGGAAATACATAGATTTCAGGAGACATTTTTACCTGCAGAGGGAAGGAGATGGGAAATCACTTTTCTGCAGATGGAAATTGTTCCATCTGTGAAATTTTAGGGAGATCTAAGCCATTGTGTAAATATGTACAATTACAATACAGTCCTGAATACTATGGGCAATATATAATAACAAAACAATGGTCTTTTTCAGACAATGTCCCCCTTACCTTCACCTCACTGAAACATTGGGATTATCATCACTGTTAGTAACAACATCTGAATGCAAACAGTCCAAAAACACCCATTTAGTTGGTTTTTAACCACAGTTTGCACGAATCATGCCATCCAAATTCACATACTACTTTGCTGATAAGCAGTGCCTCTTGCAGCAACCTGAATACTGATAATGCAGAACAGGCAAGACGTGCTACCAGCTGAGAGGTGGAGAATCGGCAAACCAGTTTTTTACTTACTTCTGGTAAACTAAAACATACTATACAGAAGCCATGGATTACCATGTTGTCTGAATGCAGCAAGCAGAGGAGCAAGATCATGTCTTCTAGATGCATTCATCCAATACATTTATTTAAAATAGTTATATATCTGCTTTTTTCCAGGACATCCCAGGATATATTCCATCTTTCTCCTGTGCATCCCATCTGCCCCATCTCCAACACCACTGGTAGGGCTGCCAGTTTCCAGATGGTGGCTGGAGATAATTACAACTGGTATCCAGGTAAAAGAGATCAGTTCCCCTGGAGAAAATGGCTACTCTGGAAGGTGGACTCTATGATATTATACTCCACTGAGGTCTCTCCCCTCCCCAGGCTCCACTCCCAGAATCTCCAGGAATTTTACCACCCAGAGCTGGCAACCATAGCCACTGGACATCTGGCTATGGGAGTAACATTTGAATAGCCTGCAGATGCACAAAATCTAGGATCAAATCATGTGGAAGGTTCTCCCCCCGAGATCTTGAATCAGAATATACAAACTAGGCCCTCGATTGTTAATTTGTGTACCATATTCAAATATTATAATCATGAAGCAGAGAACAGAAAAAATGATGTCACTCATGTATAAGGAAAAGGTGAGGGAAAGTATCACCTGAACTGGGCTAATGAAAATTCAGAAGGTACTAATGAATTTAATGATGCAAGCAATCATGGTTACTTACAACTCTGAACAAATTTAAGGGTCTAAAGACCTTCCTTACAGTTTCTCCATGGTATCTGAAATCAGTCCGCTTCTGCATCCAAATATAAAGAAAGACTACTATGCTTTGCCAACCGCCTTTTGCTTCTTTTGTATTCACAAATCCAGATTACCTTTAACCAACAAAATCTATTCTTCTGGTTCCTCTGGACTAAAAATGTCTGTCAGAACATTACATGCTTTATTTATGTTATGAAAACTGTTTTAAGATTTTCCTGGGATATATCTAAGCTTCTAAAGTAATGGAATCATAGCTGGTTCCAATGATGATGATATAGATTGCACATCATTTTGTCAAACACAACTGTGCAAGTCTGATGTAGAATTATAATGAGCAAGCAGAGCTAACAAATATATTAGTAGTATTCTCCCAAACTGCAAGCAACTAATTGAGGCATAGCACAGTAGAAAAGCAAGTGTATGGGGGGGGGGGAGATCAACAAATACATGCTCTGCAAATAAATTATGTGTACCACTAGGTGTCACTCTCTGATAAGCTATTACATATTAAAACATGGTAAGAAACAACTGTTACACCTTCACAGATGTGGGACAAAAGTTGACTATACTTTTTCCTATTATTTCTTAATTGGATATGTATTTTTAAAGGGAATATGTTTGTAAGCCATTGAAGCTTTCCTGCATTTGGTCTACAGATACATGCACTCAGTTACATAAAGCTCCCCTCCCCAACCTGTTCCACAGGCTGTCATAGCACCACAGACTTTGCCAGTCATGCTTATGCATGCTTCCATCCTATGAAGAAACAAGAGAAAATAGCTGGAAGCATAATTTCAAGATGGAATGTTGCTATTATCTTTGTCTTGTGTATATATGCTGTGTTTTATGGAGAAAACATGTTGATTATAAAGTGATACCATGTATTTTTATAGACTAGTCAGTTAGTGAACCTAGTGACCATTGCTAAGGGGAGGTTAAAAGATTACTTAATTGCACTCATTTCACATGCTAGCAAGGTTTGCAAGCTAGGCTTCAGCAGTACGTGGATAGAGAACTGCCAGAAGTACAAGCTGGGTTTCAAAGAGGCAGAGGAACTAGAGATTAAATTGCCAACATTCACTGGATTATGGAGAAAGCAAGGGAGTACCAGAAAAACATCTACTTCTGCTTCATTGACTATGCTAAAGCCTTTGATTGTGTGGATCACAACAAACTATGGCAAGTCCTTAAAGAGATGGGAGTTTCAGACCACCTCACATGTCTCCTGAGAAACCTATATAAGGGTCAAGAGCGACAGAACCAGATATGGAACAACTGATTGGTTTAGCATAGGAAAAGGAGTATGACAAGGATGTATATTGTGACCCTGCTTATTTAATTTATATACAGAGTACATCATGCCAAATGCCGGCTGGAACTAAGATTTCCAGGGGGAAATCAACAACCTCAGATATGCAGACAATACCACTCTAATAGCAGAAAGTGAAAAGGACCTAAAGAGCCTCTTGCTCAGGGTAAAAGAGGAGAGTGCAAAAGTTGGCTTGAAACTCAACATCAAAAAAACTAAGCATGGCATCCAACCCCATCATTCCTTGGCAAATAGAAGTGGAAATCATGGAAGCAGTGACAGAATTCACATGGGATCCAAGATCACTGCAGATGGTGACGGCAGCCTGCTCCTTGGGAGGAAAGCTATGGCAAACCTAGACAGCATAATAAAAAGTAGACATCACCCTGCCAACAAAAGTCCATACGGTCAAAGCAATGATACTCCCAGTAGTAATGTATGGCTGCGAGAGTTGAACCATAAGGAAGGCCAAGTGCCAAAGAATAAATGTTTTCGAATTATGGTGCTGGAGAAGACTCTTGAGAGTCCCTTGGACTGCAAGGAGATCAAATCAGTCAATCCTAAAAGAAATCAACCCTGACTGTTTCCTGGAAGGCCAGATACTGAAGCTGAAGCTCAGATAATTTGGCCACCAAATGAGAAGGGAGCACTCACTGGAGAAGACCCTGATGCTGGGGAAAGATTGAAGGTAAAAGGAGTTGTACGCATACGCTGAGGAAGCCGGCAGCTTGCCCGACCCCTCCTTAGAATTATTATCTTAAAAGCTCAAAAAGAATGTAATTAGTCCGCCTTCAACTAAAAGAAGAAATTGATGTATGAACTTCTGGATAACACAGGAATTCCTCTTTGAGATTTCAGAGGGTAAGATAGCAATTGTTTATTATTATTTTAATGAGGCAACGCCCAGGCCAAACTCACAGCTCTTATTAGACTCACTGGAAGATAGTGAGAGTAATGGCCAAGACTATAAAAGAACTTTCTGAGCAACTCTCTGCATTCCAAAATATTGTGACAACTTCTTAGGAACAGATAAAAGCTGAAATTAGGACAATAAAAGAGGCCGTTACAGAGTTGGCAGCCGAGCTT
>NW_015170344.1:66001-172656 GCF_001447785.1 Gekko japonicus | reverse complement strand
CACACCAAACAAAAAGCAAAAGAAATTTCTAACTAAGGTCCTTAAGAAAATTCAACAATTCTCAGAGGGAGAATTAATTGTAGCAGGGGATCTAAATATTGACATAACAAAGAATAAAAGCATTAAGCTAGGAGAATGGGGCCTGAAAGAAGCGCATGAGTTTACAGGCACAAGACCTAGACCTACACATATATCCGGTAGGCACAAAATGGCGTCATGCATAGATTATATAATCTTGGAAAAAATGTCTATAAAAGAGATTACAACCTTTCCAATCTGGGTATCTGACTACGCTCCTATAAGTATTGAACTGGAGTTAAAACTACCCACAACAAATAGACCCTGGAGATACAATAACTTAATAATGGCAAAAGAAGAGGACAGGAAATATATGACAACACAGATAAAACTATATTTCAAGGAAAATAGAGGAACGGTGCCCACTAATATACTATGGGATGCTGCTAAAGCGGTAATAAGGGGCCATTGTATAAAGAAAGAAAAGAGCATAAAAAGAGAATGGTATACAAATGACAAATCAAACTCCAGGAATTAGAGAATTTACAAAGGGAACAAAAGGAAAATTATAGCCCTATTTTACAGAGCAAAATCAAAGAGATTCAAAAACAATTGGAAGCATTAGACATAGCAACAATTTGGAAAAAGGAAATTATGGTAAGGAACGACTTCCAGAGGAATAGCATCAACACAGCGAAAAGATTGGCAAACTATCTGAAGATCAAAAAAGCAAAACAGACGGTTAGAAGTATAAAAATCAATAATAACACAACACAAAGTCCCAAGGAAATCATTAGGGCTTTTGAGAACTTTTATAAAAATTTATATAAGAAAAAGACCACAATAGAGTTTCAGGAGACAACTAGTCTACTGTGATGAACTATGAAAAAACACTCTGAGGAGAAGTAGTAGCACAGGCTCACTCTGATTGGTGAGTCGCTTCCATGAGAATGGAATGCATCCAGCAGGGGGCTGGGGGGGAATGAGAGCTGACAGTTGGAAGGGGGGTTGGGGGTTCTTTTTTGGAACGAGGGAATTTAATGGAGGAGGGGGCCTTTTGAGTGGCTGCCTTCAGAGAGAAAACACTCAGTCTGGGAGACAGTGACAGGATGTCCCAGAGAGAGGGGCAGCGCAGACTCTGCTGAAGTGATTGTCCAGAGTAACAGGTCAGACCCAGGTTTAAAAAAAGAAAGACATCCACTCACACAGGGACTAGTTGGGATTCAGAGCCTAATCAGGGGAACCCTGGTTTATTGGTGGTATAAATTCACTAGTATCACAACTGCCTGCTTATTGTAAGGAACCTTCTGATAGGGTTTGTAATTTTTATTAGTTCTTCCTGAATTTGGGAAAGCCTAAACATTGTTTATAGTGTTTGTAGCGGGCACTTGTTGGTTGCCAACTGTTTGTTCCCATAAAACTGTTCCCCATTCCCCTGCCTTTCAGTCAAATAAATCGTTCCTCTTATTTCATTTTTAAACCCTGCTATTGGTGCCATTCTTTCATACCTGTCGGGAAAGGTTTGGGCACCTGAGGTTCCCTTTACCTGAGAAGGGTTCCTCACATCTACACTTGGAGAAAGAAGGGAAAGATGTACTAGAGGGCAAGATTACAGTTCAGGAAATAAGAGACGTAATAAAAGAATTTTTAAAAGGCAGATCGAACAAGACATAACGGTGTCAGCAGCTGATTCACAAGAACCTTCTCAGCACGTATAAAGGAAGCTAACGTATAGCTGAAACAGAACTGGCCAGTGGTTGGAAGGCAAAAGATACATAGACAGTAGAAATGTAGATAACCACCAAATAAGGCCTGCCAAGAGCTGGATGAATGAGAGGCTGAAGACAAGGAGAAAGATTCCCAACCCAGGAAGAGGCAGGAAAGGAGGAGGAGGAGAAGAAGAGATTGGATTTATACCCCGCCCTTCACACAAAGTCTCAGAGTGGCTTACAAATTCCTTTCCCTTCCCCTCCTTACAACAGATACCCTGTGAGGTAGGTGGGGCTGAGAGAGCTCTTTCAAGAACTGTCCTTGAGAGAACAGTTCTGCCAGAACTATGGCTTGCCCAAGGTCATCCAGCAGCTACAAGTGGAGGAGTGGGGAATCAAACCCAGTTCTCCCAGATTAGAGTCTGCACACTTAACCACTACACCAAACTGGCTCTCAGCCTAAGAAGGGTCTAGAAGATCAGTAGCAGCACCTGTGAGGGGATGGGTAGAATGCCTCAGCACAGGGAAGACCATGTACCTCAGGACCACAAGGAACCTGAAAGTCCAATGTCCATCCATTATTAAGCAGGGCAAGTACTGGCTGAGGTGAAGTAGAGCCTTATCTTACTAACAGCCTTTTACTGACTAAGTCGACATCGTCCACCCAGCGATTCGAAAGCCTTGGCGAGTAGATAAAATGGGAACCACTCCTAAGAGAGGGTGGGCACACCAACTCCCCTCTGGGAAGGTGTTAGCTATCGGTTGGGGACGTCCTGGTCCAGGATCCGGAAGGTGGAAGAATCTACTTGGCTACGAAAAATCCCTGTAGTGGGATGCTCCGGCCAGGCGGTGGCAGTGTGGCGACACGACATACGGGTCCTGAAGCCCCAACGTCATCAAGCCGGTTGACGCAGCCGTTCGGGACATGACTGAGCCAAGCCAGAAATGTTTCCACCATGCAGTTACGGCGTGGGCAGTTAAAATGAATTATATGTTGTCTTCCCTATCCCCTATGAAACATTGTTAGTCCCCTGTCTAAAAAGTAACTGTAAATCACTTTGAGCCCACTTGTGGGGAAAGCGATTAATAAATCGAAAGCATTATTGTTGTTGTTGTTGTTTGTTGTTGTTGTTGTTGTTGTTATTTATTAAGTATATATACATATTTGGTTGGGGGGCTGGGTGTCCAAATAAATGTTGATGCTATTTCTACTTAAAACTTAATTTTTTTATTACCAGGGAATCTGACTGATGACCCAGGTAAGGAAGTAACCACTGGAATCTTACTGGCTTATCACAGGCCATTTAAAAACATTATCTTATGAATATCCACTGAGGTCAGTACCACTCGAATGGCAGCAGCTCTCCAGTATACTGGTATACTTCATCATCTACTACCTGATCCTTGTAACTGGAGGTGCCAGGGATTGAATTTGAGACCTCCTGCATGCAAAACATGTGCTCTGCCACTGACACATGGCAACCCTCGCCCCCACACACAAACATTTACTTCTGTAATAGAAAATTCTATTCTGTAAATTCTGTAAAAGAAATTCTACAATCAATCTTACCAACTGTAGAACTGTCTTCAAGTACCACATCCACATTTCGGTCTCTGTACTCTACCCTGAAATCGAGCATTCGTGGCTGTCTCTCCACTATTTGTCTGGATGGCACTACATGGCGAAATGCAGACGATGAAGAAGGCGTTGAAGATGATGAGGAAGCATGACTAGTGGGACCATAAGCTGGCCCTTGTAAAGTCTCTCCACTGTATTCACTGAAAAACATATAAAATTAATTTCAAATAAAGAAAGACAGGAAGCCAGCCTCTTTAGGAACGTGTCATTTTGGTTGTACAAACATTACTTGCCGATTAACTCCTGGAACGCTGCAGAAGATAAGCAACAGATGATACTACTGAAATTGGTGGTGGAAAGTGCTGTGGTCTCCCATCCAAGCACTAACCATTTAGCTTCCAAGATTGGATAATACAGGACTAGTCTGGGCCATCCAGGTCAGGGCACCTACTGATATTACTTCTAGTTAAACATCTGGGCAGTAGATTCGGGATAGACAGAACAAAGTTATTCTTCACATAATTTGCTCATAACTTACAAGATGCAGTGAAAACTTAGCTTAGATGGCCACAGATTACTAATGACTATCAATGATGGTAACTAAGCAGAATCTCCATTTTCAGAGGTCGTATGTTTCTGAACATCACTTGCTGGGAGTGGGAGGCTGTAAAAGTGGAGAAGGGTTATTGCCTTTATGTCCTACTTGTGGGTATCTGGTTTGCTACTGTTAGAAACAAGATACTGGACCAGACCAAGCTTTGGTCTCATCCAAAGGAACTTTTGTTATGTTCTTTTACTAAACATTTTTATTCTAGGAATTAGCCCTAAATTGATACATCTTATATTCATACCTTAAATATTTGAAATGTTTTAAAATGGTCAGGATTTGGCCACTATTTTCTAGCTTGGATACCTTTAGGACACCCAATGCTTGGATTTTCAAGTGTATTGCTTTATTCCAGCAAAAAGAAACTCACAGATGGACTTGGCAGGGCAGATCCTTCCCCCCCCCCCCCCCGCTTCTTCTCAAAAAAAATCTGAGAGGGCCTCATCAACAAAATGTAGCACAGTATGAGGAATGCAGCAAAGAAGGTGCAACTGAGTGAAATCTCCTGCACCTTTCGGATCTGCTGACACATGCCACTAGTAGAAGGGAGCAGAGGAAAGGATTTCACCAATTCTTTCTGCACTGTGAAAGAAAGACAAACAGTTGGCTACTAGGGGAATGAAAAGACAGGGAAAGATTTGATCCACCAACTCCTTTTGCAAGCTTTTCTGCTGGATCCAGTCCTATGATTTCCACTACGGGGGGCTATACACTAACCTTAATTTGAGGCCTCTATTTTGCATAAGACTCATGTCTTATGTAACGTTTGCTACCATTATAAAAAAATTAAACTGAGTGTAAACACAAAATATTGAAATGTGGTAGGCTTTTAAATAGGCTTGCCAAGTCCCCCCGGGGGGCAGGGAAAACCCCGCCCCAGAGGCCCATTCCCCGCCGCCGGCGGATCGGGCCCCGGGGGGAACCCCACCCCCAAAGTACGTGACGTGCACGTCACCCGGAAGTGACTCGACCACACTGGGCACGCTGGGGGTGGGGCCACGGTCATCCGAGGGAAAACTCTGTGGTTTTCCCTCAGATGGTCGTGGCCCCGCCCCTGCTTGGTCGCGTCACTTCCGGGTGACGTGGATGCGGGGCGCACACTCCGGGAGCAAAACGGGAGTCCCCCGCTCCAGATGAAGGTAGGACTTGGCAACCCTACTTTTAAATTATTGGTGAACAACTGATCTGCTTCTCATCACTGATTTAACAAACAAACTTCAGAGAAAAGCAGAAGCTAGATCTACTATAGTAGAGATGGGACTATATTGATTTTCCTTTTTTTTGATTATTAATATTTCTCTGGTTTTTATAGATTTATTATAGATTTAACATTTTATTGGAATGTAATGAAGGCCTGTTATATAGAAGGCCTCTCTTCTTTGTGGGTCAGGGTACTTTTCCAACTGATGTTAACAGACAAGACAATAACATTCTTTTGGTACAGAAGAAGGTAGAAGGTTCATGGTTCTAATTGTTTAGGTTACAACTTCATAGTGTCTGGGTCAAAAAGGATCTTTTACTTGGTATCAGAGAAAAACACCTTTGTTTGAGTGAGAACAAGCCTTGGCTGATACGACTTAGGTCAGGTCAAGTAAATATGTGACACTATGGTATAGACACACCTTTCTTACATTTAACCAATAAGGAGATTTTTATGTAAATGTTGTTTAATTTTCCGTAACCAATTATGCCTTCTGAATATTATTTTCATGATGATGGTATGATGATGTCATATTAAGTATTTAACTTCATGTATTTCCTGATTGGGCTCAGAAAGCAGTCAACTTCGATGGGTCCTTTGGCCTAACTGTTTTCCGTATTTCATTGCAATAAAATACAAGATCTTCCTCATCATTTTGATTTCAATCTTCTATTTTTGACTGGATATTAATTTGTATAACACTACGAAATGAATGGTTCGGGTTATGCTGTCACAAATTATTCCTGTATACTGTGTATGCATAATTTAGGTATTTAAAACATTATTAAATGTTTTTTAAAAAACATTTTTTTAATTAGGTATTTAAAACATTTATTAGCGGCCTTTCTCCCTTGCAGAACTCAAAACAGCTTACAATATCAGTAAATAATAAGTAACATTATAAAAACACAATGAAAACAAGAATTATAAAACCCATTAAAAGTCATAATTTAAAAACTCCTATTAGGACTGCCAATAATAAAAGTTAAACCAATCAGATTTATATATAAATAAAACTGCCTTCAATTGCTTCCTGAAGACTGACAGTGAGGGGGCCAGGCAAACCTCCCTGGGGCTGTTGTTCTATAATTGCAGGGCTGCCACCGAAAAGGCCCTCTCTTGTGTACCCACCAAACTTTACCTTCAGCTGTATATGAATTGCAGAGATTTACCTTCAGTTGAGCATGACTTGCAGAGATTTACCAGTAATCTAAAGTATACTTAGCATTGTCTTGTACTACATCTAGAGGAGGGTTCTCAAACATGTAGCCCAAGGTCCGGATCAGGCCCTCGGAGGACTCCGATCCAGCCTTCAAGGAACTGGCTGTCTCCTGCTTCTTTCTCCAGTTCTGCTGCTGTCTTGCAGCTTACTTTACCTGACTCTCTCAATCGCACAGGAAAGATAGACAGGCAAGCCTCTGTTCCCTGCACTGGCTGAGGCTCCTCCCCCTTCTCCTCCCAGGGGGAGGGAGGGAATGAGCCAGAGCTTGCTTTCTGGCCAGGCTGCCTCAATCACACAGGAGATAAACAAAGCCTTCCCCTCCATTGGCTGAGGCTCCTCCCCTTCCTCCTGCCTTGCTTTACTCAGCTGCCTCAATCACACAGGAGAAATACAAAGCAACTTTGTATTTATCCAAGGTATGAGCTTTTGTGTGCCTTGCTACAGTGTGTGTGTTTCGTTGGGCTTCTTATGTTGTGGCTCTCCTGGGTGCAACTGGGTTCCCTTCCCCTTTTCACTGTATTCATGCCCTCATGATCCACTCTATCTCAGTAGGAAAGCAATCTGAACTATTTAGATGAGGAATAACAAGCCAGTGAGGTGGATTAGGCTGAGACTGCGTCCATACCAGGTTCACCCAGCACATTTCCTTTGCAGACTGGAGATTTTAAACCAAGACTTCCCAGATAGCAGGCTGATACTGACCACTATACATTGCTGTCTGTCTATTCTTGCACTGCCTCCAGGGCCGGCCCGTCATTGTCAAATTTTAGACTCTTGCCTAGGGTGCCAGCCCGACGACAAGGGCACCGGCCTGTGATCCGAGCACACACACCCCAAGAGGGGGCACTGCCACCACGATGGGGAAGCCATGGGCTCCACTCAGTGCCCGGCAGCACAGCAGGCCACCCAAAGGAAGAGAGAGAGGGAGCGGCTGGCGGCAGTGGCAGCAAGCAGGAGCATCAGGGTGGAGAGTGTGAAGCCAAGAAGACACCGGGGGAAGGAGGCTTGCTCTGGCTGGCTCTGGACTCGGCAAAGCAACAGGCAAAGCAGCCTCTGACCGGCCTCACCAGAGGGGTGGCAGGCGACAGTGTCCCACGTGAGTCTTTCCCTCTAATGCCTGGCAATCCAAAACAGCCCCCCTGCGGGCCACATCCCACTCACCTGCCCACCCAGAGGAATGCTGGCAGTCCTGCCCTGGCTCCAGGCTGGGTTGAATGGAGACGGGGACTCTGGTGAGGAAAATGCACAGCTGCCCCCCATCCAGGAAGCCGCATCCCCTTGTCACCCAAGCTCCTGTGAGGGGAGAGCCGGGCAGGTGGGCTCGGGGGCAGGTCTGCTTCCAGAGCGCGGCTCTCTTCAGGGAGGCAGCTGTTCCCACTCTGAGTCCCCCAGGCTCCATGCCCTGCCCTCCAGCCACCTTAGGGACTGGCCCCTCGGAGGGTCTGTGACTACAGTGGGGGGGGGTGCCACAAGGCAGCCTCACCTAGGGGGGGGTGCCACAACTTAGCCTCGCCTAGTGCACACAAAAAACTGGGGCTGGCCCTGACTGCCTCATAGGAGTTGCAGTTATTTCTTCGGGGAAGACTATAGTTTTGTAGACAAACACATAGCCCTCAGTCTGTGTCAGGATCCCTTCTCATGTTCTTGACCAGCACACGAAGCAATTTATGTACAAAAGCTCGCAATGCCCAGCCATTTCATGTTTTCCCATGGGTCCCAGGCTCAGAACACTGAGCATGAGATTTCTGTAATGAATGTCAATAAATCAAAAGTAGGCATGCAGCTTACAGATACACACCTGAACAGCATATTCAAGATTGCTACAGCACAGACATTTTAATGCAATAATTCAGAGCAAGAGGTGTCAGTTATCAGAGACTGTTAAAAATCTTTAATTGTGTTTGTGTCCTTTATAAAGTTTACATCTCTGCTACCTGACATTACATTTTATGACATACATGGCCCGGCCCAACAAGGTCTCATTTATGTCAGATCCGGCCCTCATAATAAATAAGTTCAGTATCCCTGGTCTAGAGACACATTAAGTATACTAGGTGATGAGTACACAAAGAATGTTTATTTTAAACATTTATAAAAACATACAGGTCCATCACAACCTACATACTCACATGAATGAATGTATATGCATTCACAGTTTCTGTCATTGCAGACAGTTTGGAGATTGTTGCTGATACAAAATGTGACAGCGCACCACAAAGAATGATTATAAGAAGTTCTGGGGGCTACACTGGCTTCTTCTAAGTACAATTCTGTACAGCTATACATGGCTTATGCCTAACATATATTAGAAATCACCTTCCTTCCAATGTCTCTCTGTAGGTATGACAGGGAATACATTCAAGTAGGTCATGATTTCTAAACCAAGAACACTCACATTAGAATCTGGACAGATAAACTTAGTCTATTTTTAAGAAGAGGAATTTATGCTGACTTTCTGTATAATGTTTCCTAAAGCTTCAATGCAAAATAAAAACATAAAATGCTAACAAAAAAATGTAGCTGCTGAGGTCATTTAACATCAGCATGTTTGTCATCCCAACTGTCAACCAGGGTTAATTTCCATCACTCTGCCTCCCCCAGTGTGTGTGGGGGGGGGGGGAGGAGACAAATAAAGTACTATGATTCTCCTTACACAGAGACTTCTTTTCCTTCTCACTAACCAGAAAGAACAAAGAACACTTCTCAGCTCTGAGGTCAAGAGTGGTTTCAGAGCTAGGACAAACAAACAATGGATGGGCTTTGTTCTAGGTATATACATTTTATGCAAAAACACACTGGTCCCAATTCAGAGATCCTGGCATGGTAGTGTGGGCTGCATGCAAAGGCCTCTTCTGTCAAAGAGATGGTCAGCATGGCTTCCTGAAATTAGTCTTCCAGTTCTAAGCAGATGATTGTGAAAACTCACCATACTGATTCATCCATTTTGTAATGTGTATGCTGAGCAGAAGCTTATTACAAAAATCCTGACAAACAGGACTTTTCCCTACTCTCCACTGCAATCCTTTTTGCATGAGACACACAAAAGGACAGTCTGTATATGGAACAGATTCATTCTGCTAGATCAGTGTATAGAAATTTAATCGGCCAAGCTAAAAACAGACTTAACTGGCTGTTTTAAGAAAAAGTCAGTCTACGCTATAACAGGAGACCTTATGTGGTTCAATGGGTAAAATACTGGATGTGGAAAGCATGTTTTAAGTAGCTAAACTGCCACTTGTGCCCTACCAAATCACATTCCTTTCAGCCAAGACTCAAACAGCCACTCACTCCTGGCAAAGGTGCTTCAGCACAGACCATAAAGGGTTACCAATTTTCCTTTCTGGGTACAGGTTCTTTGTTGTCACAGGGCACTACTGCCAACTGTCACAAATGGTTTTAACCATTTCCCTAGAGGCAAACTTTATGCTGCCTTTATCGATCTCCAAAAGGCTTTTGACTCTGTTGATAGGCAAATCTTAAAGGATAAATTAGGTGGGATGACTATAGACCACTGACTACTCTTTATAATACGTTAACTCCACCAATCGAATACTTGTCAAGTTAGGTATGGCAAGAAGGGCCTTTTAACTCATAAAATACCTGTTTCAAAGGGCATTAAGCAGGGATGTGTATTAGCTCCAGTTTTGTTTAATCTTTTCCTATCTGACCTCCCTACACATCTTGCAGCAATAGACAGGCATGCCCCCAAATTGAATTCTCTACCTATACCCATTTTACTGTATGCAGATGACGCTGTGGTTCTTTCTACCACTAGAATAGGACTTAAACGTGCCCTAGCAATGTTTTCCTCGTATTGTAAACTGAACTTATGGCAACTGGGGTTCAGTGTGGCCAAGTGCAAGGTGTTGGAGCCAAAATCCTAAATATAAATACACATTGATGGGGTCTGAACTGGCAGAGACTGATCAAGAGAGAGATCTTGGAGTTGGAGTTGAAAATGTCGAGACAGTGTGTGACTGCAATAAAAAAGGCCAATGCTATGATGGGGATTATTAGGAAGGGTATTGAAAACAGATCACCCAATATCATAATCCTAAATCAATGGTGCGACCTCATTTGGAATACTGTGTGCAGTTCTGGTCACCACACCTTAAAAAGGATATAGCTTTGGAAAAAGTGCAGAAAAGGGCAACTCGAATGATAAAAGGGTTGGAACACTTTCCCTATGAGGAAAGGTTAAAGCGCTTAGGGCTCTTTAGCTTGGAGAAAAGACGACTGAGGGGTGACATGATCGAGGTTTATAAGATTATGCATGGGAAAGAGCAGGTAAAGAAAGAGGTACTTTTCTCCCTTTCTCACAATACAAGAACTCGTGGGCACTCCATGAAACTGCAGAGCGGTCAGGTTAGAACGGATAAAAGGAAGTACTTCTTCACCCAAAGAGTGATTAACACATGGAATTCACTGCCACAGGAAGTGGTGGGTGCTACAAGCATGGACAGCTTCAAAAGGGAATTAGATAAGCATATGGAGCAGAGGTCCATCAGTGGCTATTAGCCACAAGGTATAGCTAGGGGCTCTGGGGCAAGTGATGCTCTGTCTTCTTGGTCCTTGGGGGGGTCAACAGTGGGAGGGCTTCTAATGTCCTGGCCCCACTGGTGGACCTCCTGATGGAAACTGGTATTTCTGGCCACTGTGTGACACAGAGTGTTGGACTGGATGGGCCTTTGGCCTGATCCAACATTGGCGTCTCTTATGTTCTTATGGGAGGGCAGCAAATATGGTAGAAGACAGATTCGGATTACAGGATGATCTTAACAGGCTGGAAAACAAATACAATGAATTTCAATGGAGATAAATGTAAAGTTCTGCATTTAGGTAGGAAAAATCAAATGCATAATTATACGATGGAGAAACCTTGTCTTGGTAGTAGTATGTGCAAAAATGATCTAGGGGTCTTAGTAGATCATACACTGAACATGAGTCAGCAGTGTGATGCGGTAGTTAAAAAGGCAAATGCGATTTTCGGCTGTATCAACAGAAGTATAGTATCCAGATTATGCAAAGTAATGGTACCGCTTTACTCTGCTCTGGTTAGACCTCACCTAGAGTATTGTGGTCAGTTTGGGGCACCACAATTTAAGAAGGATATACAGAAGCTGGAACGTGTCCAGAGGAGAGCAACAAAAATGGTGAGGGGTCTGGAGACTAAGTCCTATGAGGAAAGGTTGGAGAGGAGACAACTGACAGGTGATATCAGGGCCGGCTCTATCACTAGGCCTGCTAGTATCTCGCCTAGGGTGGAGATACTAGCAGGGCGCCTATTCCCCTGCCGCCCCCCCGCCAAAAGTCCCCACCCTGCCCAAAGCCGCCCGCTGCTCCTTTCACCGCAGCGGTGGCACAGTGGCAGTGCACATGCCGCTCTGCGCCAGCCGCCATGCACCCGTGCCAGCTCCTGGGGAGCGCTCAGTCGACTGCCCAGAAGGGGCCGTGAGGCCTCTGGAGCATGCACGCACGCCCCCTTCCCATGTGGAAAAGCGCCCTGGGTGCAGCGAGTCGAAGTGGACAGGGGCCGCCGGTGGCGGGGCACTTGCAGGGCTCACTGGCGCTGCTGACCGAGTTCACTGGCACCGGCTGAGTTGGAGCTCTTCCACCGCTTCGCCCTCACCGCCGGCCTGAGTGAGTGCCTGGCCTTCCTGCACACCTTCCGCTTCTCCGAGGCAGGTAAGCGGTGGCGTGGGGAGAGGAAAGGCACTCTGGAGAGGAAAGGCATGTGCGCAGAGGCTAGTTCACCCTGGTGCGACTGCGCTGGGGGAAGGAGTGGCCCATGAGGGTCGGAGGAGGGTTTTTGGAGGCCCAGGTCAGCTCCCCTGCTCCCAGCTGGCGGGTCCCTGTAGAGGGAGGGAGAGAGGGAGGCTTGCCCGTGCCTGGCCCACCCAGCACCATTGGCGGCGCCCGCTGCCAATCCCTGCCACCGTCGGGCCGCTTCCTGGCCGGGGACCGCGGGAAGGGCTTGGGCCAAGCGGCGGCTCTGGGTCAGAAAGGTCCCCTGGGCGGGCAGGCAGGCAGGAGGCGGCGGCAGGGAATGGAGCCCTCTCTTGGCCGGCCTTGCTGCTGGGACCCAGCTGGGAGGTCTCCAGGTCCCACCGGGAGGTTGGCATCTGAGGGGGGCACCACGAGGCAGCCTGGCTTAGAGCGCAGAACCCCCTTGGGCCGGCCCTGGGTGATATGATAACCATCTTCAAGAACTTGAAGGACTGGCATATACATAATGGTATAGAGTTGTTTTCTGTTTCACCCTGGTGCGACTGCGCTGGGGGAAGGAGTGGCCCATGAGGGTCGGAGGAGGGTTTTTGGAGGCCCAGGTCAGCTCCCCTGCTCCCAGCTGGCGGGTCCCTGTAGAGGGAGGGAGAGAGGGAGGCTTGCCCGTGCCTGGCCCACCCAGCACCATTGGCGGCGCCCGCTGCCAATCCCTGCCACCGTCGGGCCGCTTCCTGGCCGGGGACCGCGGGAAGGGCTTGGGCCAAGCGGCGGCTCTGGGTCAGAAAGGTCCCCTGGGCGGGCAGGCAGGCAGGAGGCGGCGGCAGGGAATGGAGCCCTCTCTTGGCCGGCCTTGCTGCTGGGACCCAGCTGGGAGGTCTCCAGGTCCCACCGGGAGGTTGGCATCTGAGGGGGGCACCACGAGGCAGCCTGGCTTAGAGCGCAGAACCCCCTTGGGCCGGCCCTGGGTGATATGATAACCATCTTCAAGAACTTGAAGGACTGGCATATACATAATGGTATAGAGTTGTTTTCTGTTGCCCTGGAAGGTTAGACCAGAACCAACGGGTTGAAATTAAATCAGAACATTAGGAAGAACTTCCTGACAGTTAGAGCTATTCCTCAGTGGAACAGGCTTCCTCAGGAGGTGATGGGCTCCTCCTTCCTTGGATGTTTTCAAACAGAGGCTAGATGGTCATCTAACAGCAATGCTGATTAGGTGAACTTAGGCAGATCATGAAAGGGAGGACAGGAAGTTCTTGTAGTCCTTTCTTATATGCCCAGGGAAATGCGGATCACCACTTTGGGGTCAGGAAGCAATTTTTCTCCAGGCCACTTTGGCAGGAGATCCTGGAGGTTTTTTGTCATCTTCTGGGCATGGAACCAGAGTCACTGGGGGTATGGGGGGAGGGCATTGTGAATTTCCTGCATTGTGCAGAGGGTTGGACTAGATGACCCTGGAGGTCCCTTCCAACTCTATGATTCTATGAAGAAGAGATTAGGGTGCACTTAGTCTGAAAAAATACATATGCTACATACAGATTTTCTTCATTTTTGCAATGGAAGTAAAGGACTAAAATAAGTCTGTCAAAAATGTCAGTATGCAGCATCAGCAGTTTTGCTTTCAATGCACAGACTTAGAAATGTGATTGTTGTGGATGAAAATAGTACCTGTGTAATGTCTGGTCCTAAATGATGTTTTGTAAGCCAGGTGCTGAGGACATTAGGGAAAGTTTACACCCAAATGTTGTCTATCAGAACTCCTAAGTTCTAATTCTAAACAACTGCCACTCTACAGGAGGGGACCATTCCTCAGGATCCTGTTGTCTTCCCACCTGTCCCTCACCCTCCAAACTGTGACCTCCGCCCACCCCAGCTCAACAACACCTAAGGTTTGGGGGTGAAGTAGGGTAGCTATCATACCAAGTGGTCTAGGGTGTTACTGGTCAGCAGAGACACTAGGGGGTTGCTTACCCCTGCTACAGTAAATAGCCAGTATTTCTTTCATCATTTAAGTGTAACCTTTAGCTTTAAATCTTCAATAAGAATAATGTCCACAAAAATAACCTTTCACCTATAGTAAAGTAGTTTTTCTTGTGAGGAAGACTATGTTCTTACCTTTGTAAAATACCATTTTCCTGTGGTATGACGCCATTTATAGCTGCCTGCAAATAAAGCATACAGTGTTAATTCTTTAAAGCAAAGTTTTATATTTTCATAAAGTAATATACATCTACAAATTATTAGTCAGTTTGACATGTTAGACTCTGCAAGTATTTGATGTATGAGGCTCCCTGGGTCAGAATTATGATGTAGACATAGCCAACATTTAAACATCATAAGCCATGCTCTGGTTTCAACTAGATTCAGACCTGTTTCTAAGCAAAGAACTGCATATGGAACACACTTTGGCAAACCCAAAACTTTGCACAGGAATTTGGACTGGACACAATCGGTGGCACTGTCAAGAGCTCTGATCCATATCAGGATGCCATACAGTAGTTGTGAAGTTACTTCGGCCTTAAAGACTTTTAAAGCGGCTGGTATGAGTTGGTTACCACCAGGGCTCTTTTTGTAGAAAAAGCCCAGCAGGAACTCATTAGCATAATAGGCCACACCCAAAAGCTGAAACTCATTAGCATATTAAGCCACACCCTGACACCACAGCTCATTAGCATATTAGGCCGCAGCCCCGTGTTGCCAAAAGTGTGGTCATCCAGCCACACCCACCTTTTGTTTCTTATTCTGTTTACCTTGTTTGTTGTCAAAACCCAGGGCCTTTTTTTGTAGCAGGGACTCCTTTGCATGTTAGGCCACACACCCCTACTATAGCCAATCCTAATGAGTTTCTGCTGTTGGGTGTGGCCTATTATGCTAATGGGTTCCTGCTGGGTGTGGCCCCCTCAGGAGCCAGCCGGAATTCCGTTCCTGTGCGTTCCTGCCCAAAAATAGCCCTATTTACCTCTACTGTAGAAAAATTGTGTTATGGCGGAAGCACTGATATTAGCAGTATTTACTGCATGTTTGCGGTCGACAAACCAAGACACATTGTATTGAAAACAGAGCCCAAGGTATCTGAAGTGCTTAACTTTTTCTATTTCTTTTCCACCAATTATCCATTTAAATGGTTTTCAAGTTTTAGAAATGACTAAGATTTTTGATTTCCCATGATTCAGCTGTAACTTATTAGTTATAAAGAACTCAAGGCAACAGGTCAGTAAGTGTTTTAAACCAGATCTGGAATGGGGCAGTAATACTGTATCATCAGCATACAGAAGTAGGGGTACATGTATCAAGCCAAGTTTGGGGCTATGATAATCAACTCCTGACAAGTGAGGGGCAAGATCACTGAGAAAAAATAAAAAGGGAGCTAGAATGCAACTGCCAAGTTAGTAGGGATTTTTGAGGTTAATTTGCCTACTAATGAACATTTAATTTGACAAGTGTTGGAAGTGTATAGCTTCTTGGTAAGCATAAGAAGTCTTTTGTCCATATTTAGTTGATTTAATTTAGCCCAAAGAAGTTCCCTATCAATTAAAATCAAATGCTCCCTTCAGTTCTAGGAAAGCCACAAATAATTTTGAGTTATTTTGAGTATGTACTTATTGATTAAATGAGACAGAATGGTACCATGATCTAAGGTGGTTTTCCCTTTGCAAAAGCCTAACTGTTCCAGGCCCAAAAATCCCTGTAGAGGAAGGGAGCAGTGCTTGTGTGAGACACCAAACAATTTATCAGAATATTCACATTACCAGTTACTTTGTTATACCTTTTTATTTATGAAGTATTTCAATAAATCTACTTTTATTTAAACATACCAGCTGAAAGGAATCCTTCCTCGGGAACACTTAGTACCTTGAAAAGCCTTAAACTCGACCTACCTACCCAGTAATAGAAACAGTATAGTATAAAGGTTTGGAAAGCCTTAAATTTCCTGGTGGCAGCCGGATATCCCCAATATAACAAAATAAAAAGAACACTTTTAAAGTGAAACCAGGCCTCCCCAGATAAGGGGTCGTCACAGCTACATAGCAAGGTTTTTACTTCTCTGCATTCCCTATCAAACAAGGTTTGCAAGGTTATTATTTCTTTTGTTTAAGATGTCAGATTTTACACACAGTGACTCAGATACATGAAGTATTAGAGTGTTATAAACTGTTATAGTTGCTATGGGATTAGATGCATCTATTAGAGAAGACCTATACTCCAGAAGAGGGCTGGAGTTAAAAAGCTGTTGAGTTTTTCATTCTGCATGATCATTTCAATAGATCCTAGACAGTGGGTCAGGCTCATGAGGTTGTGGAACAGAATAACTAGAGGATTTACTAAGCTTGAAAAGTCACAATAAGGGGTAGATGATCACTAATAATGAAATCACCTAAGGTAAAGTTTTTGACATAGAGTTTCAATAAGGAAACTAGAACATAGTCAATTACACTACAACCCTTGTTTGAAACAAAAGTGAATTCTCCAGAATTTGGAAAACTAGCAATCTCATTTAACCAAATCTTACTATATTGCACACAGAATCTGGTATATTTTTAGATTCACTGACTATGCTCCCATTAGCGGGTGCATTTCAGCTGATTAAACTGAGAATGTTGGATATTGAGCGTCAGAAGTTACATAGTCTCACTGAGTCTCCTCTCAGCTTCAAGATACCTCTCATGGCAGGTAGGATGGCTCCATATTTATCCTCCCTACAAGTGCCACAACTATGCAGAGCTTTCTCTTTAGCCAGATGCAATGCCATGCCATCAGCCATTCTATATGGCAGATTCAATAAGACAGCATATGTGGCTAGACATTGCACCTGCAAATCTGGATGTATTGAGATGATCTTACATGTTTTGTTGCACTGTCACTTTTATGTAAATAAACACTCTAAACTCTATATTAGCCAACATGATGGGTTTTTCAGATTTCCACAAAGTTTACAAACTTTTGAATTATTCCTCTGTTGAAGTAACTGAGAAGGTGGCTAAATTCTTCAATCTGCCATGCCACTGCACCAAGAAAAAGTACAGTTGTAGCCTACAATTTTATTCAATGTATTTGTAATACAGTGTCTCTCTACTTGTATATTTTTATAATGTCTCTGATTTACTAATATATGCCAATAAAGGCTGACTTGACTTGACTAGACAAAATTATTATTTGGAACTCCACCAATGTGCACAGCACTTCAGAAGAGTATATATATATAAAGAAATTCCTGTAGAGAACTTACAATATAGGCAGATGAATACAAATTAAGTGGGAAAGTAGACGAGAAGCAAAATTGTAGAATAAATTAGGATACATACAGTTCTACACAAATTAAGTTACAGAACTGATTCCTAAGTTTGAAGCAAATATATCATAAGCTAAGAACAGAGGGCAGGACTGTAGCAGATGGAAGAACTAAAGCTACTCAACCTCTTTCTCATAGACTATCTGGCCAGTGGTCAGTTTATCTAGGTAGACTATGTTCAGCTTCTTGCAAGAAGGGTGCAGTACAAAAGTTACAAACTAAAACAGTAAATAGGTCTCATCAACACAAATCCTTTTTTCTAGAGAACAGATAAATACTCAGATCCTACAATCTGCTGAACAATTTTTCTCATCTCAAACTATTTCTCTCTGTAATGTACACATGGGGTACCTACATGGATGGAAGAGCCACAGAAAAGTACCCCACTGTTGCCATTCCTAGAAGGATATTAATATTAAATGTCTAGAGTTAACAAACAAAATAATAATATATTTAATACTGTTTTTGTTCAAGAAGCTATTCCAATCACAAGGATGTTGGCAAAGGTGGGGAAAGACCCAAACACTGCTGCAACAAACCAATAGCCCACCTCCACATTGTTGCAGGTCCCCACTTGTTATTTCACTAATTCTGAAAGTAAACTGCAGGAAGCTACTATGCAGATGTTTCCTGGTATTAATAATTTAAGTAAGAAAGACAACCACATTACTCTGGTCAAACCTGATAATCAACCCGCACAGTCAATTATCTGATTGATTTAAATACTTCCAGGGATCAAAGTCACTAATAAGCTTTTCTATCTCTGCAGAAGGTCTTTCAGGAAAGACAATTTATGTTACAAATTTACACACACACAAAAGTCTGCCCAAAATGCTTAATTCTTTGGTGGTCATCCAGGTCACACAAAAACAGACACTGAGAACTATGGAAATGTTATGTTTAGTTAAACTGTCCTGTCGTTTAAATGCACCACAAGCTTTTGTATTTAATAGAATTCCTCCTCAGGCAAAAAATACTAAGAGAAAGAATAAAATAGTGGAATAAGCTCAGACAGAAACATAAAAACAACATGGAAGATCTTAAAAATAGTAAGGGACTTAAATGAGTTCTTGTATAGTTGTACTTTGATTTTGTATTTTCTTTTATGCTGGTACGCATACATGTGTAAGCCTCCTAGAGCCACATTTTTGGAGGGGAGGCAAGATACAAAATCTCTAAATGAATACCCCACACACAGACACAGGCACACATCTTTTATGCTCAGAACACTTAATATAAGGCACATCCACTGGCTGAAAAAAGAATAAGCCCTGTTTACTGTCTCCCAATGGAAACATTCACCTCACATTGTTCCTTTTGGCTGCAGTAGCAGATGTTTATTGGTCTTACAACTTTCATTTATAACCCTTTTTAGTCATAATGTTTTTGGTGTTCCTACTTTGCATACCAGGAAAGCATGCTACCCACAACTAGAGATGTAAAATTTCCGGAAATTTTGAAACTCGGGAAAAAAACCAGGTTTTTTCCGTTTTTTTTTCCGGGGGGAAACGGAAATTTTTGGGGAAATTGAAAAAAATGCTACATTAGCATTTCTTTTGTCTTTTCTAGATTGAAAGTCATTCTGTTACTTTAGGAACATAAAATATGACTATGGATATTTTTACTTGGCATGAAATTATCACAACTAGCATATTAAAAATATAGTGTATCCAAACAATTATTACAAACAGAATACTCACCCACATGCAAAAACAAAACTGAAACTTTTTTATTTTCTTCTGACAATCGCACCTCCTAAAGGAAGAAATGCATCTTGTTCTTGCATTGGAGAGTTCAGTTTGTAACCTAGGACTTGCTTGTCCTCAGTGCACAGAAATTAAATCAATCTGATACCATATATATGATTTGGAAAATATTTTAACACCTTGTCTTAAAATATTTTATTCATCATGTTAAAATAAAAAGTTCCATAATCAATTTTTTTCTTTTCTTTTTTCAATTTTTCCAATTTTTCGGAAAAAAACAAAAAGCCTTCAGGAAAAAAATGGGGGGGAAACGTGGTTTTTTTCAAATTTTTCCGGGTTTTTTCCGGGCCTTCACATTTCTACCCACAACTCTCCCAATACACAGATCACAATTGTGTATGAATACAGCAGTGCACCTATTTTTAACCTTTGGTCTACAAAAATACATACCCACAACAAAACCGGGTTTCACATTGCACATACCAAAGCTAGAAACCACACGTGTTATATGAACACAAAAATGGAGATCACATATATCAAGCCGCTTACATGTAGCACATTCTCCCAGTATACCAGGT
Source organism: Gekko japonicus (assembly GCF_001447785.1). Taxonomy (NCBI): domain Eukaryota; kingdom Metazoa; phylum Chordata; class Lepidosauria; order Squamata; family Gekkonidae; genus Gekko; species Gekko japonicus. The sequence continues at coordinate 153,022 of NW_015170344.1, read as the reverse complement.
AGGAGTGCCAAGAATGTAATGACTAAAAAGGGCTACTGAATCAGGGATATCACAACCGTCAAAAGAATACATTCCATTCCCAATACATAATTAATCTAGCATAGTAGTTGAGCTACGAAGTTCCAGATCAAAATATCACCTCAGCCATGAATTGACTATGGAGTGACCTTAAGCATATCATGGTCATACAGACCCCTCACCTTATAATACATAGCATATTAGATTACCATATACAGCTGTTGTAAAAATTACTGAAAAGAAAGTATATGAAGAGCCTGGAATGTCCAGAGAAAAGCACTAGGTAAATATGTATTTACTTTCCTCTTTTGTCATCTGCGTGTCTCACAGTCTTATCTGATAACACAAAGAATTAGTTCTTTCTGTTGTTTTCTCCCCATTTTTCTGCACAGATCTTACAGGAACAAGCAGGGAAAGTAGTGTTAGAATTAATCTACATTTTGAGCTGTATTATATGATATAGTCATTACTTGTATCAATTATGATCCATGTGACTATGATGTAGGGTTGCCAGATCCCCTGGTGGGGGGCGGGGATCCCGGCAACCAGGCCCCACCTCTTCACCACTGATCAGCTGGCCAGCGGGGGGGTTACCCTTTGTCACGTCTCAGGTGGGGTGTCACCTGACACTGCCACCACTCTGGTTCCAGGCTCCCTTGAGAAGGCCCAGAGCACCCTCCCAAGATCTTCAGACCTCCCTTTTGGCTGAATAACAGGCGTGTGGACCAGGCACAGTACAAGGAAAAGGTTTATTTTATAGGAGGTCAAACAACAAGGTGCAGAATAACAGTAAGTGGGTGAAAGGAAAAGAAATCAAATGCCCTAATGCGCCTAAATATATACTGTCCCTAGCTCACTATCTGCAGTGGCCTTAGACTACTTACCCTTCCTTCCGGATGAGGGTCTCTTCCCTGCAGCAGCCTTCCTTCTGGCTCTGCCCACTTGGAAGAAGAACAAGCTTTCCCTGTTGTACCAGTTCTCTTATTCCCCATCCCTCTTCTTCCCTATTGGTCAAAACCAGCACCAAAACTTCCCAAGGCTTTCTAGGATTTATAGGCCCAGGCTCCCCTACTGCTAGTCAGGCTCCCTGGCCCCATTAGGCCTCTGGTAGCACAGCCCAGATCATGACAGCCCCCACCAGACCAAATCATGGGGTCCAGCTCAGGATTCCCATTGATGCAGTCTGCACACCAGATTTGGGTGGTGGTTTGCCCTTTCAACTCACTCAACATTAACATATGAAAACAATAATATAACAGTAAAACAGTATTCTGATCAACATTAAAGAGAATACAGTGTCAGCCTCCTGGGTCAAAACTCTTCTCTAATGTCTCATCATCAGTAGTAGCAAGGCTTTCACTGGGAGTAAGTTCTAAATCGGATCTTAACCATGCCATTGAGTTCAGAGGTTTTGGACATTCTGCTTTTGTGTTGGCTTCAGATGGATGCCTGGCTACTATATCCTGTAACCTATACAGTGCTCTTGGTCTCAAATAGTCTGAATTTGGCCTCTGAAGTTCATGAAAAACCTCAATTAGAACATAAGGGCGAGCTTCATTTTGAGATATCAATGTAGCTACTTCAGAATAAATGGTGTCTCTCAAAGCTTCGAACACAGAAAGATCACTGCCTTTTTCTGGTTGGAATGTTTTTGTCAGAGTAGCAGGATCCACTGGATCTGGCATGCTATGAAAGCTCTCCAGCGAGTCTTCATCAAATTCTCTTCTCCTGCTGGTGTCAGGTTGACTTTTGTGATTAACACTAATGGAGTTTTGTACTGGCACTGCAAACTCAGTATTGAGGAACAACTGGCTCTCTTTTCCTCCATTCTGATGGTCATTTACCAAAGCTGGCTTACTGTTCTCCGCTTCCTCTTCAGGCTGCTTCACAACTCTTGGCTTTTTTGCTCCAGCTGTGGAACTACTTTCCAAGGGCTTTGGAAATGCCATATCTTCAGTTTTCCCAGTAGTGTTAGGTTCTAGGGGTGTTTGGTGATGCTTTTGTTCACTGGTTTGAGCAGCATAGTTGTGTGGAAAGTCACCCAAACCAGATGGGAACATGGAATCAAAGTTGATACCGACTTCTTCCATGCTGACGTCTTCTTTTTGATCCTTCTGGAATGCAGCTGGAGTCACTGGATGAGACTCTGCCACCGTCAGCTCTGCAACAGGGTCTGGAGAAGTTGCCAGGGTGTGCTCACCTTGCTGCTGCTTCTCAGACCGATGACAGGTAAACACGCCTATGCAGACATCAGTTTGCTGGCCAGGTTCCTCAGGAACATATTTAAAGTCCTTTAAGAACTGCAGGTAGACATCTTCCTCTGGATTGGCCTCCTTTTCTGCCATCTCAGGTTCATGAACTCTGGGTTCCACAGTCATCTGCTCCGCTAAATCTTCCCCCACAAACATGGCTACCGGGGTATAATTGTGCACAGCTACCTTCCACAATCCACTCCAGCCTTCCTTATACAGAGGATATTTCCTTCTATCCTCTTGTATGTCAGCATCTGGAGGAAGTGGTGGGCCTCTTCTCAACTTTGCCATTTCAAGCTTTTGTGCCATCCTCATTCTCTCCCTTTCTAGCTCTATCCTAGCTACAGTCTCTTTCTCCTCTTTCTGCAGTCTTGCTGCAGTCTCCTCTTTCTCTTTCTGCAGCCTTGCTTTTTCTAACTCAAGCTCTGCCTGCTTAAGTTTCAGCTGGTGACGTAAGGTCTCTACACTCAGGGATGCCACTGTTTTCTCTGATGTGTCCTCCACCGACACAAGACCTGCAGCCCCCGCTCGGGTCTTGCATCTAGCAACAGATGTGTCCTCTGATTTTTCTTTCCCAGATCAGAGGAACATGCACTATCTAACTCTGCCTCACTATCCAGTTGACCCGACAACTAGAACATAAACAAAACCTTTTCACCACACCTTACCAGACCCTTACTTGGTCTTGCAAACACCTTCAGACACTGGGACTTCCTTAAGCCCAAAAGCAAAAAAAAAATCTCTCTGCCAAGGTCAAATGGCACTCTGCCTCACCAGGGTCCAAAATTAGTCCATCCCACCACTACAGCCACCATGTCACAGCTCAGGTGGGGTGTCACCTGACACTGCCACCACTCTGGATTTCGGCCCAGGGCACCCTCCCAAGACCTTCAGACCTCCCTTTTGGCTGAATAATAGGCGTGAGGACCAGGCAGAGTACAACAAGGAAAAGGTTTATTTTATAGGAGGTCAAACAACAAGGTGCAGAATAACAGTAAGTGGGTGAAAAGAAATCAAATGCCCTAATGCGTCTAAATGTATACTGTCCCTAGCTCACTATCTGCAGTGGCCTTAGATTACTCACCCTTCCCTCAAGATGAGGGTCTCTTCCCTGCAGCAGCCTTTCTTCTGGCTCTGCCCTCTTGGAAGAAGAACAAGCTTTCCCTGTTGTACCAGTTCTCTCCAGCCCTCTTCTTCCCTATTGGTCAAAATCAGTGCCAGAACTTCCCAAGGCCTTCTGGGATTTGTACGCCCAGCCTCCCCTACTGCTAGCCAGGCTCCCTGGGCCCAGTAGGTCTCTGGTAGCACAACCCAGATCATGACACCCCTCAAAAAAGGCAGAAACAGCCAACATTTTAGCAACATGCCTACGTGACTTCAATGTGACCCAGAAGTGATGCAGGCATGTTGGAGAGGTGCTATGATTTTGGGGCAAAAACCTTTGATAGAAGCGAATTCTACCATAGAGGTTTTGCCCCAAAAAACAGAGTATCACCCTGACATCCCTGAAATGCCTATGCCACTTCTGGGTCATGTTAGAAGTCATCAATATTCCCTCTAAGCTGAGTTAGTGTGAGCTAGCACACAGTTTTTTAGCCTCCGGCTCACACATTTTTGTCAGAGCTCAGGAAGGATGGCTCCAGAGCAAACTAATTTATGCAGTAGCCAAATCGCTCACTCACAACTTTAATGCCAGTAGCTCACAAAGTACAATTTTTGCTCTCAAGACTCCATAGCTTAGAGGGAACATTGGAAGTCATGTGTCCACGTCGCTGAACCGTTGGATGAAACTCTGATCCTGGTAAGCCCACCCCCACTGGCTGCCAGGAGGGACCTGGTAACCCTACTATGATGTGCAGGGTTCCTTATGCAACGTGGCAGTATGTGCATGTGTATAAGTTGCTTCCAGCTTATGGCGACCCTATGGATTAATGACCTCCAAAACACCCTAGTGTTAACAGCCTTGCTCATATCTTGCAAACTGGGGGTCAGGGGTTCCTTGATTGAGTCAATTGATCTTATGTTGGGTCTTCCTCTTCCCCTGCTGCCTTCAACTTTTCTTAGCAGATCAGCGAAAAAATAGCAAGGGGAGATGGGGATTAAAAAGTCCAGTGTATCCTCCTCTTTTCATGCATCCTATTTCTAAAATATAAAGTTAGGCAGGGAGTTAACATTCCCAGAACTGAGCTTAATTCTTAACTGCCACCAAATACAGCTCGTTTTTTAAAAGATATTTATTCAAAGCAGGTACATTGAACTACACTAAAACAATCACATCCTTACTGCAAAAGGTGGGGCACTCCAACAGTAGCAGCTTAGATTAATAATGCTACACTTTATGAAGTTCAGCTGTAAAAACAGAAGACTTCTTTCCGTGCGGAGTAACTGAAGGCATGTTGTTTGCTTCCCAACAGGAATACAAACTCTTTTCAGTGGTTCCACTGGGCAATTAACTCTTGGCTGTTAACTCTTCTCTTTTTTGGCAATAGTTATCAGCAATACATTTCAGTTCAAAAGATAAGCTAAATGTCGAGACTTTTAGATCATTACTGGAAGATCCTCAGTTTATAAATTTCTTCCTGTTCAGATTAACACCAAAAATGTCAGTTGGTACTAGTACTTTTCCTGCAATAAACTTATTATAGGACCCGTAGGTCTCGTCAATATTTTAAAATACATATAATAATCTTAGGAAATTATGTTGACTTGGACACCATCAGCATATCAACGCTGACTCATGATGGTGAGGAAAACAATACAGTCACCACCTATGCATATATTACCATTAGCATTTCCCTGGTTTCAAGGCTTAAAACAAAAACTTCCCAAATGCTACTGTGAATCCACATCCACACTGGTGGTTTGGGGTGTTTTTTTAAATTAAACTACAGCACTTCTTGTCTCCATCTTTCTAAATTCAAGCAAAGCACAGGCTGCCTGTGCCTATACTGCAGCATGTTTTCCTACATGTCTCAAGAACCTTCAAAAATATTTAATGCCACCATACTGCACAAGCAAATCAATTCAGCATATTTTCCTATGTCCTTCTTTACCTCTGCCCATCACCACAAAAATGGGACTTGATTCTAAGCCATTTCAAGAACTCTGCATTGAGAGCATGGGATTAAAACTAGTCTTGTACATAAAACACATGAAAAAGCCTTTCACCCAGAGGCTAACTACTGCAAACAATGTCAGAGTCCTTGAAGTGCAACTCCCCATACTCAATCCTAATAATGTATTTATCAGTCTAAACAAGAAATGTGTGGAAACCTCCAAATCTGTATAACTGGAAAGCAAATGCTATTTGGAATACTCAGGTCCCGTTCACACTCGTCGATTTGGTCCGGGAGCGGGACAGTTCGGGGCCGGATCAAACCGGCGCGATCACACCACAACATCTGGGAAGCGTCCGGCTTCCGTACCCGAACTGTCCCTTTCCCGGGATAAGCTGGCGCAAACTGAACCACCTACTTTGGTGGTTCAAATGGACGCACCGCGGAAAACCGGGCGTTTGATCGCCGGCGCGTCCTTGCGCTGGCACAACCCCGGGCCGGCTAGGCGTCCGAACTGGGTTTTCTCCCCGGCGTTTGATCGCGCCGGGGAGAAAAGGCAGCACGGCCGGGGGATCCGGGGGATCCCGCCGCACCGTGTCAACGTTGGTGCGGCTTTTAAAAGCCGCGCCTTAAAGAGGCTTTTCCCCTGCCGTGTGGCAGGGGCCTATGTTTGGGAAAATTACAATAGAGCACCATATGTTCACAGGCAGGAAAAATAAGAAAAATATTATTTTAGCAAAACACTCCTTAAATATGCAACAGTTACAGGCAATCCTCATGCCCCCCAAAAAGCTATGTAACAGCTTTTCTTAGGATCACTGGAAAGCAATTGCCTTTCTTGTTTTCTTTCTTGTCACGTAATAGCTTTTCTTAGGATCAATCAAAATAACACAAAATAGTGTGTAAACTTTTAAGTTTTGCCAGAACTCTTCAATCAGGCTGAATGTTTAAGAACAAAATAACAACAATAAAGGGGTGAGAGCTTTGGGCATTGATCTTAAGACCTCTTGTATTCATCATTTGAATTAAAAAATGCTACATTCCAGAGACTATGAAAACTATTCAACTCCCTTTCTCCACCAACAAAGAGTCCTCAGAATAAATTTATATTTGGCCTCTAATTTGTTAGAGCACTAAATAAAGTCTCATTTTTAATACAAACCAGTTTGGAAGCTATTTTATTCTAGACTATGTAAGAGTATAAAAAGCCACATAGCTGAGGCTCAAGCCCCTATACCAAAAATATGAAGTTGTGATGAGAAATGCTAAATGGGGAAGGGGGGATTTAGTTACAGACTGCCAAGCACTTCTGTACTTTCAGGTGCTGTCTTTTGTGTGGACCAGGAGTACAAAGAACTCTCTATTACAAGAAATAGAGTGGCTTCTTCATAAAAAGAAGCTGACATTTATTAGCCTCCCGCTCGCTTGATGACTCCACATTTCTTGCTGGCAGCTGTGCAAGGATAATAGAAGTAGAAAGAGTTCATTACGGCAGTAATGAAATTTCAACTACTATTTAGATAAGGTTGCACATGCTGCTTACATTACTTTCATAACACTGACACCAATTCTAACCAAAGCTCTACCTCAGTTTTAATGTTCTATATTAGATGACACATAACTAAACAGGAAAGAAGTTAGGCTATAAAAAAGCTGAGTGGCATTATACTTCTCTAGATATACTTTGGAGAAAAAATTGAAGATTAAAAAAAGAAAAAAGGAAAGGTGTCTTGACATTCAAAACCAGATTAAACAAGCATACCTGGCCACTGGCCAAGCCCCCCACCTAAATACACAGCTGTTATTTATTTGATAGAGCCTCTTTTAGTCTGATTAAGTCGGGCAATACTTCCAGATGTTGACTGAAAGAAATGGCTATACAATGCACTCCAAGCTAATTCAATAGCATTCAGGTAACACTAGCAAACTTTGGTGAAGGAAAAGTCACAGATTATTGCCAGTTCTCTGGGAGGATCCAGGAGCATGAGAATTGCCTACTTCTTCCGACACAACACTTGTGTCTTTAGCATCTACATTACAGGCATGGTGTTATGCAGGACACTTAAACCAAGACCCTAAAAATCTATTCAACGTCTACTGCTAGCTTCTCAGATTCACTGGACACAAACTTGCATGTTTGCAGCTATCAGGTCCAATAACCTGCTTCTAATTTTTAGAAGAACTTCAGTATCATTTCAGGATACTGAATTCTAGGGATGGGCATGAACCTAAAAAATGCAGTTTGGTTCGGGGCAGCCCATGGACCGAACCCTAAACTGAACCAAACAGGCCCCACACAAACCGAACTTGTCTGGCAACTTTGGTTCCATCTTTCTCCTGGCTGTGGCTTGTCATGGCCAGGAGAAAGGGGGGATTGCCCAGGAAAGTACTTCCTTTCTCCACATCACGGCTCGCCACAGCCGGGAGAATGGAGATGGGAATTGTCCGAGAAGGGGCTTCATTTAACCCTTTGATTTTGCTCACCACCACTTTGAAAGGGGGGAGCAAAACCTAACAGCTGAGCAGCGGACCCCAGCACTCAGCTGCTAAGTTTAAATGGCTGTCGCCCTGAACTGGATAGCCCAGGCAAGCCCAATCTTGTCAGATCTCAGAAGCTAAGGACGGTGAACTCTGGTTAGTACTTGGATGGGAGACCTCCTTGGAATACCAAGTTGGGAGGACAGGGGCGGGCTTTGTTCAGCCACATCTCTGAATATTCTCCAGTCCCCCAGTAGGGGCCAGTCACCAGAGGCTGACATGACTTCCAGGTGCAGACACAAACACACAAATACCAAATAAATATATATATATTTGGGAAAAGTTTAAATGGCTGCCAGCTACTTAACCCTTCAGTTTTGCTCCCTACCACTCCAAAAGGCAGAGCAAAACCGAATATTAAATGGCTGTCCCCGAACAACCAAACCAAACCAGTCAAAAGGCCAGTAAATGTTCGAGGAATACACCTTCCCTGAACATCAGTTCCCAAGCTCTACACCAGCCCAAGTTTGGCCTGCATTTTGGCTCGCAAGCCCATTTGTGCATATCCCTACTGAATTCTGCATTCAGTTTCTCATGTTGAGCTTGCCAGGACTTGCAAAGAATCACACAATCAGGGCTATTTTTGGGCAGGAACGCACAGGAACGGAGTTCTGGCTGGCTCCCAAGTTGGCCACACCCAGCAGGAACTCATTAGCATAATAGGCCACACCCAACAGCAGAAACTCATTAGGATTGGCTACATTAGGGGTGTGTGGCCTAACATGCAAAGGAGCTCCTCCTACAAAAAGCCCTGGGTTTTGACAACAAACAAGGTAAACAGAATAACAAGCAAAAGGTGGATGTGGCTGGATAACCACACTTCTGGTAACATGGGGGTGTGGTCTAATGTGCTAATGAGCTGTGTTGTCAGGGGTGTGGCCTAATATGCTAATGGTTTCTGCTGTTGGGTGTGGCCTATTATGCTAATGAGTTCCTGCTGGGCTTTTTCTACAAAATAGCCCTGCACACAATACACAGAGGCCCCGTAAGAACTTGCTAAAATACTCATGGTTAGTAATGATCACACCTTCCTGAAATTCAAATACGTTCAGTATGAATAATTGCAGTCAATTTTCCTAAATTGCTTCTTTGCTTTCATTGAACTCAAGAGACTGCTCTTTAAAATATTAAGGGTGATACTTTGCCTTTTAGAGGTGACATAAGTAACCCAAATGTAAGAGTGAGTAAATATAGTAGAATTCCTATAGGTGTATGAATTTGCCTTCTAAGTTCATACCAACATGAGCTGTAGCCATTACAGTGCAGAGCAGCACAGATCCTGTATATATTTGTAGTGCACTTAATTAAGGGACTCATGAGCTGGGATCCAGAAATTCTGTTAAGCGATCAAGAGCCATGTCCACACAGGAACACAGAGGTCTAACTAAGGCAATCCCCTCCCCCAGGGGGTCACCATTAATCACATCCCTGGCCATTCCGGAAGGTTCCCTGACCATCAGGAGTGCAAGGGGTGAAACAGGAAGGAGGCGAGAAATCCCTGCTGCACAAGTTGACCTCTGCTCTATATTTTTCATACGGCTACCTTTCTGTTCATGAATTCCTAAGTAGATGTATAGGTGCTGAAAATCATCATTGGTGTTTGTCTCTATAAATCCATCTTTAGTAGTAGAACGTATATCCTCTAATAACTTCATATCTCATTCAGAATATTCTTACAAAAAAGATGCCTCTTCATTCAGTTGCCTTTCTTAAAACAAAACCTATTTATCATACAGTGAAAGCTCTTATTGTGCATAACACCCCATGACTCCACATGGGAATACTTATTCTGTATGAAAACATGCAGTCAACTGGATCTGTGGAATTAGGTGAGCACGGCAAAATGAGTATGCATGGATAAGTATCTAACTGTTCCCTTGTGTCTCCAATTTTGTATAAATGCCAGTCTGTGAATCTGCTTCACTAATATTAAGGGGCAGAGTTCCATGGCCCAGAAGAGAATTATGGTAGCAGTACTATACCTAGCAACCTTCAAATTCTGAAGCATAATAGACTCTCTAGAGCCGTGGTGTTGAACTCATTTGCTACAAGGGCCAGATCTGACATAAATGTCACTTTGTTTGGCCAGGCCATGCATGCTATAAAATTTAGAACGAGGTACCAGAGATATAAACTTTATAAAGGTGATTTCAGATGTTGAATGGCAATAGCAGGCTTGATTGGATTAAGTGTGATATGCAGAGGGGTAGTAGGTGTGGAGATACCAGTGTGTTGGTAATGAGAGAGGAAACCTAGGTCTCAACTCCATCCAGGAGGATTCAGTCCAGGAGAATGCAAATAATAAATGGACATAAGTCTGACAATAGAAACCACAACATTCAGTTGCTGAGCCAGTTTGGTGTAGTGGTTAAGTGTGCAGACTCTAATCTGGGAGAACCGGGTTTGATTCCCCACTCCTCCACTTGCACCTGCTGATGTGACCTTGGGTCAGTCACAGGCTCTGGCACAGCTGTCCTTGAAAAAGAGCTGTTTCTGTCAGAGCTCTCTCAGCCCCACCCACCTCACAGGGTGTCTGTTGTGGGGAGGGGAAGGGAAAGGAGTTTGTAAACCGCTCTGAGACTCCAAGTGAAGGGCGGGGTATAAATCCAATCTCTTCTTCTTCTTCTTCTTCTTCTTCTTCTAAGAGTAGCAGTGCTCTTACAAAGGAATTTCAAAGCGAGATTAGAAAGAGAGACTCCTGAATTGCAATTGATAATGGAACTCAAGACAATGCATCCTCCTGGACTGAATTGAGACCCATTTTTCTTGTCTCATTACCAATGTGTTGTTATCATTTGGCATCAGAAATCACTCCACTCTCCAAGATATAAGGACCAATACAAGTGTTCTTATTCCTAATCAGGGTCTTTTTGAAAGAAAATAGAAACAGATAAATCCAATTTTTTAAAAAAAAACTTTTCAGAATAAGCCAAAATAATTTCTTCAATGTACATTGTGCCTGTCAGAATAATCCACCCTCCCTCCCACCCAAGAAGCTTATACCTGGAAAAAAACGTTGTTGGTCTTAAACCTGCCATGGGACTCAAAAAGAGGAGGAGCAGCCCCAGAGAAGGAAGCAGAAGCTGGGTGGGTGAGTGAGAGAGAGAGGCTTGCCTTTGTATCTCTCCCGCACAAAGCATCCAGAAAGTTCTCTCTATCTGCGTGTGTGTGAGAGAAAGGGGGAGAGGCAGGAAAAAGGAAGCAGGAAGTAAAGAGCCACTGAGGGAGTTGAGGGGAAAGCAAACTAGGATGCAGCTGCTGCAGCAGCAGCCTTGGAAAGGAAGCAGGAGAAGGAAGTTGCTTTGGGGGGCGGTTCTCAGCTCTGTGTGGGCTGGATCCAGCCCACAGGCCGCACATTTGACACCCCTGCTCTAGAGTATTTGACTAAGATTGGACAAGCCTGGATTCAAATCCCCACTCACCATGAAGCTCACCAGTGACGTTGGGTCAGTGGCTTCCTCTCAACCTAACCTACCTCATAGGATTGCCGTGAGGATAAAACAGAGGAGAGGAGAACTAGGAATGCCACTTGGAGATATCTGAAGGAAGTGTTGGGCAAAAATATAATAGATAAGGTAGAATATGAGTGACCAAGTTAAGTTTCAACATGAAACTCTCAGGAATGCTGTCAAGTGCCACAGACACCTAGCTGTCAGTCCCCTAGGAATATCACGGGGCGAGGGGATTTAAAGGCTTCCCTTTTCCTCCATTGATTTTCAATCCCTTGAACTTGCTCATTCAATTTTGTTTTAAATGAGGTGGGAGAGACTTTTAACAGTGCCTTCTTTATGTACTGTTATGTAACCACCTTAAAGTGCTTGCCTGCCTCTAAGAAGAGTCCTCTCCACTTTTCCATTTTAAAAAGAAATGAATATTATTATTAGGTTATCCATAAAATTATTAAAATTACGAAACCAAAGTACTGTAAAAACAACACACAGAGCAGTTTTTGTCTGCCGCTCCTTAGAACCAACATACAAGAGGAGCTGCAAGCCATCACATTTTACAGGTGCACGAAACCACTGGCTTTACTGCAAATACACAGTTGCTTTGAACCACTGCCAGCAGAAGGGATAAAAAAGTTAAAAATAGCACGAAGGCAGACATTTCAGCAAAAAGCGAGGTTCACATTTTCAAAAATGCACATTTAAAATTAAGATAATCATAACCATTTGCAGAGTTTCTACACTGAAAGAGCATTATCGTTGTAAATGAGTAGATGAAGATTTTACATTAAAAACTGCTTTCCTACCACAGATAAGTACAATGAAGACAAGTATGGCAGATGATATGAAATACGACCCTCATATGACCAGCATACTGGTAAAGTCCCCATAAAGTGCAGCTTTATGAAAAATTATGAGAAGCTCTTTTTTCTGAAGTATCTAGTCCTTATGGTACCAAAAATAATACTGACATGACAGCAGCAGCAACTTGCAAAATTTCAGCAGTAGGTCAATTTGAAAAATCATCGCATTTACTGAATTTTGAGCACCTGAGAACATAAGGACAGCCACATTGGATCAAGCTAATGGCCCATCCAGTCCAACACTCCATGTCACACAGTGGCCAAAACCCAGGAGCCATCAAGAGGTCTACCAGCAGGGCCAGAACTCCTGAAGCCCTCCCACTGTTACTCCCTAAGCACCAAGAATACAGAGTATCTCTGACCCGGATATAGTGTTACATCTATACCTTTAGGCTAATAGCCACTGATGGACCTCTATAGGTTGATCCAATCCTCTCTAAAAGCTGTCTATGACTATAGCCACCACCACTTCCTATGGAAGTGAATTCCACATGTCAATTACTCTTTGGGTGAATCAGTACTTCCTTTTAAATGTTCTAAGCTCATTAATTTCATTGAGTGCCTCTGTTCTTGTATTGTGAGAAAGGGAGAAAAGTACTTCTCCCTCTAGTTTTTCTATCCTATGCACAATTTTGTAAACCTCTTGTCATTTCACCCCTCAATCATCAATTCTCCAAGCTAAAAAGCCCTAACCTCTTTAACCTTTCTTCATAGGGAAGGTGTTCCATCCCCTTTATCATTTTAGTTGCTCTTTTCTGCACCTTTTCCAATGCTATAATATCTTTTTTGAAGTACACTGAGCAGAAATGAACACAGTATTCCAAATGAGGCCACACCATAGATTTATGCAGGGGCATTATGACACTGGCTGATTTGTTTTCAGTCCCCTCCCTAATAATCCCCAGTTTAGCATTTGCCTTTTTTATTATAGCCACACACACTTGTAATAAAATGAGTTGATATCTTCAGTGAGTTATGTACCATGACTCCAAGATCTCTATCTTGGTCAGTTACCACCAGTTTGGACCCATCAACATATATTTATAGTTGGGATTTTTGGCTCCAATGTGCACTACTTTGCACTTGCCCACTTTGAACCTTATTTGCCACATTGACGCCCACTTGCCCAGCCTCGACAGATCCCTCTGCAGCACCTCACAGTCCTCCCTGGTTCTCACCACCCTGAACAACTTAGTGTCATCCCCAACCTAGTCACTTCACTGCTTACTCCCAAATCTGAATCATTAACAAACAAATTAAAAAGCACCAGACAGAGCCCTGTGGTACCCCACTGCTTACCACCTTCCACTGTGAAAACTGCCCATTTATACTCTATGTTTCCTGTTAATTAACTAGTTTTTAATCCACAAGAGGACTTGTTCTCTTATCCCATGACTGCTTTGTTTACTTAGGAACGTTTGATGAGGAACTTTATGAAAAGCTTTCTGGAAGTCTAGGTAAACAACATCTAGTCACCCTTGTCCACATGTTTGTTCACCCTCTCAAAGAACTCTGAAAGGTTAGAGAGACAAGATCTTCTCTTACAGAATCCATATTGCTTCTTCCTCAATAGCTTTTGTTTATCAATGTGCCTACTAATTCTAGCTTTAATAACGGATTCCACCAATGTACCAGTATTGACATTAGACTGACCAGCCTGTAATTTCCCGGATCTCCTCTGAAACCATCTTAAAAAATTGGGGTTACATTAGCCACCTTCCAGTCCCCAGGAATGGAAGCAGATTTTAGTGATAGATTGCATATGTTTGTCAGCTGACCCACAAGTTCACATTTGAGTTCTTTCAGAACTCTTGGATGTATGCCATCTGGGCCTGGTGTTGAGAAATGGACTAATTTCTGGTTTTATATCTGCTACACGCGCAACACATGGACTGTGCACACATATCTGTATACCATGGGCCAAAGGAAGCTGTTTGCATCACCTACTGTGAGAGACTTCACATAGGGAACACTTGCCTGCATTTTATGTTAATGTAGCTTGCACACATTCAGCTCAAGGCATTATGGGAAGCAGAAGCACATGTTAGCCATTGTGAGCAGAACAACAACCAAAACGGAGAAATTCCCCCATTGCTGAGGATACTAGACGTCATGTTTCACATGGGCCTGATCTGCATTTGAATTGCTGTTTCCTGTTGATGGTATCTTGTCAGCCTGGTAAAGCCAAGATTCATCATATGGGATGGACTTGTAAGTAGGTGGGATTACAGTTTGGCAGGGTGCCACCCACCTGGAGATTCAACTATAAAATGCGAAGACTATGCGTTAAGGTTTTTGCTAGCCACATTCTACCATCAACGCAAAGACCATGGTTCAGGCTAGCCACCTCTCCTCTCATCAACTCCTTTATACTTTGAATTCCTTTCTTGCTATGCAACAATCCTTTCTGTCTATTATGGATCTCTTTGGACTGCAGCCAAAGAGATCCACACACACACACTTGACCGGCTGGTTCTGGAACAGTGTGATTTAGGTAAACTTGTAGACACTATTTTCTGTCCCTTTATTTTTCATTGCAACAGACGAGACTTCTGGAAACAGGCAAGTATGAACGGATTTACCTACCTACCTCCTAAGTAACTAAACTATTTTCTGTTTCTGTAACTCTAAAAGAACTTGAACGTATGCTATTGTGAGACTGATTATTTTGTATGTGTGACTTTGATATCCTTCAGTAAAAAGATTATTTGTTTTGGAAAAAAAACCCATGTGGAACCCGTGTCTCAATTACTGGAACTCTAGGTTCAGACACGACCTTGGTATAGCTGGCCAGGACTCACGTTAAATTTAGTTAGCCTCTGCTGTAAATAAAGCAGTTGGTGTAACACTGGTGATTCGTCAGTTTTTAATTTGTCCATCAGTCGTAGGACATTCTCTCTTATCACCTCAATCCGACTCAGGTCTTTTGACACCCCTTCTGAAATCGGCGGTTCTGGAGTGGGCCACCACCTCCCATCTTCCACAGTGAAGACAGAGGCAAAAAACACATTCAGCTTCCCTACCATTTACCTACCATCCTTTACTCATCCTTTCTTCCATTGGTCGTCCTCATAGCCCCTTTTTGTCTGTCTGATCATTGACCTGCATTTTATTTGTCAAAGCTTGTGCTCCCTTTTATTTATCTCACTTGGACTCGCCTTCCACCACTTAAAGGAATCCTTCGTACCATTTATGACATCTATTACTTTGTTTGTTAATCATGCCTATTTGTACCTTTCCTAACCTGTGGTATACATTTTATCTGATGCCTTCCTTTTGATTTGTTAAAAATGCTAAGCAGAAGTTCTAGAGGCCTTAATCAAACTCAACATTTGCTAGGGCAATAATGTTTTCCAGTCCAGATTTGATAAAAGCTTGGGAGGCAAGGAATATCCCCCAAATCTATACAATACTGCAAAACTATTCTTTATTGCCAATAAAGAGAGTAAATCCCTAGATCCTTCCATAAAACATGTATCGGGGCATCTACATGGATCCATCTGTAACTTTTGTAATAGAAACAAGCAATTACTGATGTGTGTACCTCAAGGGTGTTGGAAAGATACCATATGCTTCTTTTAAAAGTTTAATGTGTGTGTGTGTAGTTCATGTGAGTATGTATGCTCCTAGAAGTCATGACAACCTCTGGAGACTGACTGCGTATGCACTTGGAAATCATGGCAACCTCTAGTAACTAACCCCTACTGGGGGCCTGGGGGATATTCTGAGAGGTGGCTTTGCCCCCACCTCCCACCTCTAGTATTTCAAAGAGGTCTCCCATCCGAGTACTTGCCAGAGTCAACCCTGCTTAGCTTCTGAGATCTGACAAGATCAAGCTTGCCTGGGCTATCCAGGTCTGGGTGATACCATATATTAACTTTCAACGGCAGTAGGTTTTATTAGATGGTACACCAGACATAACTCTTAGGCATGCATTGAGAAAATTTCCAGTTTGTCCATTTTCCCCATTTCTACTCACAATTTACTCAAATTATCTTATGTGAGAGATCAGATTTTAATAATGTCTGTATTGACTGCAATATTCAAGGTTTTTCTTCCACAGCGTTGATTTATCAAGAAATGCTGAGATAGAGTCACTTGGCTTTCTATAATTTTAGTAGACATCTAGATGTGAAAGACATATAACAATTCATTTTTAAAAGTTACTTTGGAAGTGGATAAACACTTCACATTTGGTAGCGCTATGATTCCATAAATGTATGTATTTATAACATACTCTCTTCTCCAGAGCTTGTTAGAATAAAACAAAAATAGCAACTAAAACAATAGAATCAAGCCACAGAGTATTTAGTCTTCCAGAAAAGGTAGTTTTTCACATCCTTTCTGAAAAGCTGCAAAACCAGAGTAGCTTTGAACCTCAGAATATATCATTCAGCAGCCTCTGAACAATTCCTATGAAGGTCCTTCTCTGTTTGACATTTGTCCTTGTCTCATATGATGTGGCCACACTGAGCAGGCTTGTGGCTGCAGGAAGCAGTCAGTGACTGCTGTTGTGAGGGGAGAAATATTAACTAGGAGGTTTCCATCTATGACAGACAACTAGCATCCAAACAACCCACATCTTGAGTTGAGCCCCAAATTAAAGTGGTAATCACGCTGCAGATGTCCCTAATCCCAGCCTCCACCAAAGGCCCACAGCTGGGGCAAAGGGGGCTTTGCCCCCCAGATGTGCCTAGCACCCTCCGGGAAGATGCCACCCCCTCACAGTGGATGCTGGGCTGCTCTCTCCACTGCCACTGCTGCTTCCTCCTGGGCTTGCTGGAGCATGGACTATTAAAGACATGAGCTTTCTGTAGTGTGAGGTAAAAATAGGAACAAAGCACAAAAAACCTGGTTCCCTTTCTTTTTTGGTTTTCTGTTGCTTAGTGTGAGGTAAAAAGCCTGAGTCAGGGGCTGCAGTTCTGATTTCCTCATCCTGATTCCTCTTCCCTGGCTACAGGCTGAGGAGTCATTAAGGTTTCACCCTCCCTCCCGCTGCCTCATGCATGTTTGTTTTCACAATGCTGTAAGTTTCCCTCCAGGAACAAAAGCCGCTTCAGGGTGGGATGAGGGAGCCCACACCAGCCACATCCCGAGTGGAGCCACACTGGAAGAAAAGGTTGCATTATATAAGCATCCTCATGCATTAAAATTATCCTCCACCTTGAGGCTTGCCCGGTTCCTACGCAGGAGGAATGGAGGGAAGAGAGCCGAAGGGCGGGGAGCAGGTTTTTGGAAGGGGCAGTCAATGGGATGGTGTCATGGCCAGGAATGATTGGCCAGTTCTTCCCGGAGCCGCACAGCCCATTCAGTGCCCGCTTCATCCTCCCTGGGACTGAAGCCTCCAAGGGGGGTAAGACCCATCCCTCCAGGATTATAGTGAGAGGCCCCAGCTTTTGGCTTTAGAGCAACACGGCACAACCGCAGGATCACAGCCCCTCGCTGGGTTCCAAAAGGGAACTTTCAAGGGGGGATGGAGTGGAAAGGGTCAGCCTCCCCACCTCCTCTACACTTTGGAGGCTTTTCCGAGGGGGGGGGGATAATGAATCAGGCCCATGCACCATTTTTTATTATTAATTTAATAAATTAGCCACTGCACCCCCGCTCTGCCCCCTCCACAAAAAATGTCTAGCTGCAGGAATTCTCTTCCAAGAGATAGACAGACTTCTGCTCTCATTGAAGCTTCCAAGTTGTCTTCAAGGTCTGTTAAAATAGATAGTCCCAGAGGTAACAAATCAGAACCTTTTGCAGAAGCATATGCAATTCGTGTAGTAGATAAGGTTGACAAAAGCCACCCCTACTGCCAATGTCTAGAGCGCCCCATGGCACCTAAACTGATCAGGCAGGGAACTAACACCCTGCGTATCATCCATGGTCACTATCATCTGCTTAGCCACATCCTCCAAGAACTAGCTTAGAACCAAGACAGCTGTTACTAAGTATTTAGTTATACTTAGTAACAGTATCAATATATACTGTATATTGATAAAAGTCAACTTCAAGGTTCTAGATGTTCCCTCCTAGCAACTCTGTACAGCTGTTAAACAGCACTGTTGATAAAACTGAATTCTGTGAAATTCTACATGTTGATTACCAGGAAGCTAAGATATTCAGTATATTCTGACTGAAAAGAACATTGAGCCAGATTCTACACCATACTTGCTATTCTAGCCTGGTTTTCTATATCAAAAGATGAGGATAGATCTGAAAGTTGCAAGGGGGAGGACTACCTCAATCAGTTTCATTAAATGAACCAGAGCCACTACATTTCCCATCATGACAACCTCGCCCTCTTCCCTCCCTCAGCCATAGGATTTTCCCTCTATTTTTGTCTTCCTTTCTGAATAAGAAGCTCTATCTATTTTCCTCTTTCCTGAAGATCTATGGCTGTCCCACCTTGTCACATTACTGTATTTTTATGCTGGCTCAGCCCAGAAACTTGAGGGAAGAGACAAAAAGATCCTCTTAACTTAACTTTCTGAAATGGCACACAAGAGGCTTTATAATGTTTAAAAATAAACAAAATATTTTATTCAGCGTAGAGAGGGAAAAGTCAGGTGAAATCAGGGGTAAAATGTTCGTGGTAGATCAATAAGAACTCTGAAGTAAGTTAACATTTTCACAAACTACAGTTCATAAGTTTCCAGCAACTGAGAATTTTAATCTTTTCACACTGTCTTAGAATATGTTTGAGATCAGAGGCTTTTGTTTCAGTGTTTCCTAAACACTCCTGCATACATTCTTGAGCTTAAATGACTCTTCAGAAGGCACAGATACACTGCCAAGCACCCAAATCCCTTCTCTAAGCACATCAGGGATCACTCCCAAAATCAAAGTGGCAACCATGCTGCAGAATAGATTAAATATGTCCCCATACCCCAGTCTCTTCCTTTCCACTGGGCAGGGAATCTCTTCTCTAACTAGAGGCTCTTTTTCCTGGCCCGGATGGGGGACTTCAGTGATCCACCCATTTTTCCTTGCCAACCTTCCCAGTCCTCAGTCATTATGAAACTGTTTTCAGTTAGAGCTAAACTCTCCTCAGTCAGAGTTAAACTTTCCACAGTCAGGACTAAACTCAAACTGAGTTCTCTTCAGCAGCCAGTTCCCAAGTCTTTCTGCTCAGTTGACACTAACCAATCAAATTATTTTGAGCAGCCTGTCACTCAAGGCTCTCTGGCTCTGTGAGGCATTAACCCTTCACAGTCCATTACTTGTTTATACAGCACTTGTGAGCTTTTAAAGTGCAGTCCATCTAACAAAGTTCCTTGTTTCTGGAACTAAGGAACCTAAACTTCATTTTTTTTACTTCTTTAATTATTGGGATTTTTTTACTGATCTCATTTGGCACTAACTGGTTCTGTCAGGGTGGTGTAGTGGTTAAGAGCAGAAATCTCTAATCTGGAGAACGGTTTTGATTCCCCATTCCTTCACATGAAGCCTCCTGCTCAGAACTCTCTCAGCCCCACCTATCTCACAAGGTAAGTTGTGGGGAGAGGAAGGGAAGGCAAATGTAAGGTGCGTTGAGAGTCCTTAGGGTAGAAGAGAAGAAGAGATTGGATTTATACCCCACCCTTCACTACCCAAAGGTGTCTCAGAGCGGCTTACAAACTCCTTTCCATTCCCCACCCCACAATAGACACCCTGAGGTGTCGTCTTCTTCCTTAGGGTCGAGAAAAGCAGGGTATAAAAACCAACTCCTCCTTCTTCTGTATTTCTCTATGTGCCTAAAGAGTGTAGTTTTATCAATAATTTGGTCAATACAAAATTCAGTGACTGTGAGCTCCACAGTCAATTCTTAAAAATCGGGAGGTCCATATACAATGTGGTTCCTCAAATGGATGCCACAGTCCAATCAATACAGTTATATATTGGCAGCTGGCAGTCATGAATTTCACCATAGTTCAGCGATTCCTTTGCTGCTGGATTTTAATATCTCAGCCTAAACCATCACATTTTCTGAATGCCATATACCCACCTCCATTTATGTTAATGTTCTTTCATAGGAGACTGCAGTTCTCTTCAGCAGTCAGTTCCCAAGAGACTGCAGACTCTGACGCATACTGCTAGTGTTACGCCTCTTACAGTGCCATCTTAAACAGTTACATCCTTCTAAATCCATTGAAGTCAATGGGCTCAGAAGAGTGCTACTCTGCTTATGATGGCATTGTTATACTACTAGACAATCTATGAAACCCAGTGTCATTGTGGCATTCAACATGTAGCAAAAACCCAAGAAAAAACAATGATGCCTCAACATCATGAACACATTTTAAAATCAGAAAGACAGAGAAGCCAGGAGTTAATGTTAACTATTCCTTTGTATTAAGTTTGAATCCAGTGGCAGGAAAACGTATACCTAGAATTAAACTGTGTTGGTCTTCAAGGTGCCACTGGACTCAAACTTTGCTCCATTGCTTCAAACCAGAACAGCTACCCACCTGACTATATATTCTTTTTTATACAATTAAAGCATTTGGATAGTTTATGTGGAAAGAGATGCCTTTTTTGTGTAACTTATTTTTATTTACATATTTATGACTACATTTGACATCAGAAACCAGTGTCGTACTATGAATGACATGCAGTCTACACAGCAAGGCTTGATGCTAAATATTCAGGCTAACAATGATTAGGCAAAGTGACAGATAAGTTACCAGGGAACTCTGCAGGAGCTCTAATACAGACTGTAGTACAGACCACAGCAGTCTGGGCCCTTCTCCTCTTTTTTCATACTCTAGCAGTGGGAGGGTACTCTTCAGTGGGAAGGTAATGGGAGTGTAATGGAAAGGAAAATAAAGTCGGTTCCCTGCAGATAGTTCAAAGATTATCAGTCAGTTACACAGTAATTCTGTCAACATCTTCTTCAACGGACTGATCCTTTGAAAGACTAGTTTTTTGCCTACTGCCTAGCCACAAGCAGTTCCTGGACTTTTTCCTGGATGTGTCTTCTACCATCCCACTTCTTGTTTACTGGGGCCAACTTGTTCTAGTACAGTCATCACAATATGGAGTGTTCTGTCACTGACTACTCAACAGTGATATGCCCTCATTCCTAACAGCAGGAAACAAGTCATGTCATCTTTGGGTTCCCTCTCCAGCTGTGAGATCAGCCTGGACCATTGCATACAGGATCCAGGAATGGATTCAAGTTTCTGTAATTAGAGGCTTTGGTACCTAACAGTACAATCCTCAGAAAGCTTTCCTTGCAGTAAGATCCATCAAACAGACTTCAGTAGGATGCTCAGTAGACCTACTTAGGCTTATTCCAGCTAGACTTATCCCAACATAGTTACATTTAAAGTACTAGGTAAATATTTTGAAAAGGTAACCAAAATTATACACTTATATCAAAGCAGTAAACAATGGAAGAGATATTACCTTTCATATTCCCAATCGGTAATACTATCTTTTCCCAATATATGCATTTTTTTCTATTTTACTATTAAAAATAAAACACTTACCACTAAATCCCAGTTATTTTGTTCAAGTAAGGTGATTGCTTCATCAATATTTTCTATACCAGTACATGCCTAAAAATGAAGAAGACAGGGTTCAATTAATTATGTTTAAAAGCAATTATAAATTATTTTAGAAAATTAAACAGGCTGTAGCCACATTTGGTGATATTGTAGCTCTTTTTATCTAGAGTGGTCTAATGAAGAAGAACAGAATGATAGCTGGAGACTAAATTTAATTCCTGCCCAACTCACAAAACTAAAAATGTTAGGCAGCTGATGACAGGCAGGAAAGTATGAACAAATCACATTCTCTCCTTGTTAATCAAAAGAATTATAACATTAACTGGGTTGACCTAGTATGGCAGGTGGTTATTGAGCATTTATATCGTGCTTCTGAAAGGCAAAGCTTTTGACAGAAGCTCAGGGTGAAAAAAAACAAAACACTTTTTGACCAAGATTATCAATGACTTTTTTGTGGCTTCAGCAGCAAATGTAAAATTAACCCAGTGCTAGGCCACGGTGGCTCAGAGGTTAAGATGCTGAGCTGCAGACCGGAAGGTCTGTAGTTCAGCAGTTCAAGACCCTAGTGCCATGTGACGGAGTGAACTCCCGCCTCCGGCTCCAGCTCCTGCCAACCTAGCAGATCAAAAGCAAGAAATTGCAAGTAGATAAATAGGTACTGCTTCGGTGGGAAGGTAACAGTGCTCCATGTGCCTCGGCATTTAGTCATGTTGGCCACATGACCACGGAAACGTTTTTGGACAGCACTGGCTCTTCGGCTTGGAAACGGAGATGAGCACCACCCCCTAGAGTCGGATTCGACTGGCTTTCGGGCAAGGGGAACCTTTACCTTTGTAACCCATCCTAGCTCCTTGACACTAGTAGAATGCATATTTTTATGAACACCACCTTGAATACCCTAGCTGGACAGGGTGTACATTTTTAAAACAGGAATGATATAGCCTATAGCTCAAGTGATCCCAACCTTTTAAAGCCTGTGGTTACCTCTGGAATTCTGACACAGGTTGGTAGCCACTATCATCAAATGGCTGCCACAGGAGGAAGAGCCAACCACAACATGGCTACTGCAGGAGATGGAGTGCCCCCCCCCCACATACACACAGAAAGCCCAAGTACAGAGGACATGAGGAGTAATACTCGGTAAGAGGAGTGTGAAAGAATATAACCAACACTGTGGTGGTGTCTCCCACCAAAACAATGTTATTTTAATCTGCACAGCCAAACAGATCCCCAATGACCAATCAGAAGCCCTGCTGGCCAGAAGCCCCACCCCAGTCATTTCTATAAATACTTGGGGGGGTGCCAGGAAAGGTATCAGCATGATGGGAACTCCTGCTATAAATCTAACCTTTAGCATTTGAGGGGCTCACACTGTTGTAACGATATCATCATACTCACTTTCCCATTCGCTTTCCTTATACAGAACATGTTAAACCAGATACAACTACAGGAGCACACATAGACAATTCTTGCTTTTCTAAAAAGATATGCAAACACAATTGCAGCTATCACATTTTTAAAAATTTCAAATATATCTGTATTCAAAGTAGTAAACATCTTATGAACTAAATCTTCAATAAGCACAAAATTGATTTAGTGTAGGTTCCATTCTATCAACTAGAAGTGATAAGAAAGATCTGTGATTCAACTATAAAGGATGACGCATTTATCTTTTCTGGAGACCTGTCACTGAGCAACAAATGGTTTGCAATCCTTGCTTCTATTTCAGTTCAGCCTAGGAGGTTGACTGAGAGGATCATACTCCAAGACCCTTCACCAAGTACACACTAAAACTCAGCATTTTGTCCCTTCCATCATGCCACTCTCAATTCCACGTTCCAGATATTTTACTTCTAAGAGGGACATTAAATATAGTGTACAAAGAACAGGTGAACTTTCATTTTCCATAGCATACCTCGTTGTAGTCCCCCAGGTTCAAGGAAAAAGGAGTTTACAATTGAAACAAAAAAGCAGAGGTCTAAACATACTGTGATCCAAAACCAATCTAAGCAAACTGGATGTCTGTTTAACTACCAGAACAAGGGAGGCCAAGTATTCATAAGGTTAAGTTTGTTCCAAGTTGTACCATAATTTCTCCAAAATTCCTCTGCCTAGTGTACTGATGGAGCCCACATATGATACTGGATATAGGCTGCTATCCTTATCTCACAGAAATCCACAGGGAGATGGAAACAAATTACATTTAACAGTGTTATCAGTAAACAAAGCCTTCCTTTGCATTTTCCTATCACCACCTGCTCCTTTTACACTAGTTAGAAAGCTTCCTCCAACAGCAAGTTATATTTCTTCAGTAACAGACCCAACACTCTATTTAATGAATGCCAAAGAAAAGAGGTTTAGTATTCTTTTAGGGTTGTTTAGGCTGCAAAATTGCTGGAGATTTGGGGGTGGAGCCTAGGGCGAATAGGGTTGGAGAAGGGAGGGACCGATAACGCCATAGAACTCACCCTCCAAAGCAGGCGTTTTCTCCAGGAGAATTTAGGAATGCCAGTCCCCAGGTGGGGGCAGGGGTTCCCCCGATTTTTAGGGCTTCCCCCAATGCCAGCCAACTGGCCAGCAAGGAGAAGCCCCACCCCCAACAGTCATCTGCAGCCCCATTTCAAAAGAGCAGCAAATTCACTGCTTGCAAGGCAGGTACGCATGGCACCCACTCTTTTCAAGTGGGGCCGCCAGCTCCTGTCTTGCAAGAGGAAAGTTCACCTCTTGTAGGGCAGGTGCGTGTTTCCAAGTGGGGGCCGCTGGCTCCTGCCCAGCAAGAGGCCAGTTGGCCCTTACTTTTTCCAACTGCCCAGCAAGAGGCCAGTTGCCCCTTACTTTTTCCCAACTGCCCGGCAAGAGGCCAATTGGCCCTTATTTTTCCCAACCATTTAAAGGGAAGGTTCCCTTTAAATGGTTGGAAAAAAGCAGGGGGATATGAAAGCTGTGTCCAGTATGTGATGACATCACTCTGTGTGATGTCATCACGCCGGGGATGACCACGCCCCCTCATGGAACGCCCCCCAAATAACTAGGGGCCAGCCTTTTCCCATATGCACATACTCATCCACTCCAGTTCTCTTTGGAGGCCCTGCTTCAGGGGCCCTGTCCACCTGAGGATAGCCAGGTGGGCCTTCTCAGTCATGGCAACAAAACTATAGAATTCCCTCCCCAGGGAGACTGTCCCACTCTATCATTGTCTTCCGTCTGCAAGTGAAGACATTTTTTCTGCTTGGCGTACCCCCCTCAATAATTGTTATTGGCCTTCTTCCCTGGTTGTATCATTGTATTTATATGTTTTCATAAATTGTTTAAATATTTTATTCATACTGTATTTAAAATGCTGTTTTAAAGTCTTAGATATTTGAATGTTTGTCACCTTGGGGACCCTATTTAGGTGGAAAGGTGGCCTAGAAATTATCTAAATAAATAATAGATTTTCATGAATCTATATTTAAGAGTGCAGCTTATACTTGGCATGTATAGTGATTTTTGTCATGGAACTCTCATAACTATCAACTGCAACCTTCCTGTTAGAAAGACAAAACAGAAGCAAGAAAAAATGGCCACACTGAACTGACATTGTCCATAAGCATGTACTGTTTGTAAAGTAAAGGAAAAATATTTTATGAAGAAGTCATATTGCTTTGAATTAGTGTGCCCATTATTCAGGGAACTCTAAAAGTGTATTCAAAACAGTTGTTTAATTTTTAAAAGTCAACAAGTTTATCTCTGTAAACATTTCAGCTCATGCTGGTTATTTCATTGCTGAGCATGAAGCAGTAGTTATACCTCTTAAAAGCAATAAAGAATTCTTGATTTGGTGATCTATTCCCCTACTTGTGCATACTCATATGCTAATTCAATAGAAGACAGGTTGTATTTCGTTCCAACATTCTTTTTTAAAGGTTCATGGTTTCTTTAAGACTAACAAGTTGAATGTGGCATGACCTGCAAGGAAGAACTTACTTCATCAGATGCATTGTATGTATGAGAACAGACATCACACATTTACAATACTTTTATATCGACCTTCTGCAAAAGCTATATCCAAGCAGTTTATGGAGACAGAGAGATAAACAAAACTAAAGCAATAAAACATCCACAAGAGTAAAGCCAAAACAAGACAGCAGAAAGGAATAAAAATAAAGTAAACGCTGAAAACAGAACACTTAATTTCTTGCATAACCAATTAATAACAAAAAATACAGGAGAGTCTGGCACCAGAAAAATAGTATGGAAGCTGCTAGGAGGACCTCTATATAATATAATTAATGCTATAATCAAGCAGAAAATACTTGCTTTCCTGCAGACACCCATCTACTTTCAGCAAACAGAGTTCTTTGGAGAAGGCCCTCAGATGCCGAACTCCACTGCTAGGCAGGTTCATCCAGAACAATGCAGCTGTCCATATACCCTGGTCCTAAATAGTTGAGAACTTTCAATGCCACGATCAGCACTTTGAATTGTGCCCAGAAACATACTGGGAAGTACTGAAGATTTTTAATTACTGGTATAATAAGCACTTTGTAGCAGATCTATCCAGAATCAGTTTAATTTTTCAAAAGCTTCCCAAAAGCATCCCCACATATCACACATCAGTCGTCCCTCTTTCTCTCCTGCCCACAAGGTAGCCGGGCAGTCCGGAATGGGGAGTGATTTCTGTTGTATTTTAATTGTAAAGTTTTTATGTTTTTATTCACTGTTGTACATTGCCCAGAGTCCCAGTAGCAGGGATGGGTGAAACAACAACTGTTAATTGCCACAGGACTGGACACTGAAGGGGAGCTGAAAAGCGGGAAGGTGAAAAGAAATAGTTGGAGAAACTAAATTGGGGGGTGCAGTGAGATGCATTGTAGGGGGATTGATTTTTAGAACAGAAAGTTATTGGGAGGGCAATCTGGAAAATAAAGTAATCTGTAAGGAGAACAATTATTTTCAATATGTATGGGGTTGAGGAGAGGCAACTGGGTTTAGGTGTTGCATAAGAAGATTCTTGCTGGGTCAGACCAAGGCCTATCTACTGCAGTACTCAATGTTCAACAGTGAGCAGCCTGATGCTTGTGGAAATTCCTAAACAGAGCATGAAAGTGCAGTCATGTTCTTTATTTGTCCCTAGCATCCAGCATTGCATATGGAAGTTCCATCATGACTAATCAGTATTGATAGACCTGTCCTCCTTGATTTTGTCTAATCCTTTTAAAAAGTCATCTTTCTAAGCTACCTCTCATTTGTCTGTGAAAACATGGAAGTTACCCAAAAGAGCAAGTAACTGACAGTTAAACATACCATGACATTTCCACAAAGGAGAATCATAGAATTAAAAAGTCATAGGGGGGCCTAAAGACCACCCAGTCCAAACCCCTATATTATGCAGGAAGATCAAAAGTATCCATGACAAATAAATGCCCAATCTCTACTTAAACACCTCCAAGAGGGAGAACCTACAACATCCCTGGGCAACTGATTCCACTATTCAACTGCCCTTATGTTTTAAAAGTTTTTCCTAATATCCCACCAATATCTCCCCATTCATAATTTAAATCCATTATTATGAGGCCTATCCTCTACTACCAACTGAAATAGAGCCTTAACCTTCACTAAATGACAGCCCTTCAAATTCTTAAAATGAGTAATCAAATTCCTCCTCAACCTCCTCTTCTCCAAGTCAGTAGGCTTTGTATTAGAAGATTCCCTACAGATTCCACCTATGGCTCATACTCAGTTTATGGCCAGGGGCAAGTCAATTGTATCCATCTAGTCCACCATTCCAAGGGCAGCCAGAAAAATACTTCTGGGAAGCTTGCAAGCAGGAAATGAAGGCAACAGCCTTCCCATGTTTGCTGACAGCACTTAGTGTTCACAGATATACTGACTCCTGACATGACTGATAGGAGGGCCTTCCCCTAAGTCTAGCAGTCAGGAAAAACTGGGTTTGTGGAACTGTGATGGGAACACAAGAAGAGCCCTGCCGGATCAGACCAGTGGTCCATCTAGTCCAGCATCCTGTTTCCCTCGGTGGACAGTCATCTGTCCTGCAGGGCCAACAAACAGGGCATAGGGGCCAAGCCCTTCTTCTGATGCTGCCTCCTAGCAGTGGTATTAAAAGATTTGCTGCTTCTAAATATGGAGGTTCCTTTTGGTCACCAAGATTAGAAGCTACTGATTGATCTATCCCTCATAAATATGTCTAAACCTCTTTTAAAGCCTTCTGTGCTCAGAGCCATCACTACATCCACTTGTTGAGTAAAGAAATACTTTTTTGTCCATCTTGAATCAATTGCCCATCAAATTTATTGAGTGCCCCCATGTTCTAGTCTTATAGGAGAGGGAGAAAGAGTTTTCCCTATCCACTCTCCCTACCCCATGGATATTTTTTTTAACTTCTATCATATCCCTACTTAATCATCTTTTTTCTAAACTGAAAAGCACCAGACTCTTTAGCCTTTACTTGGAGAAAAGGTGCTCCAATCATCTCAATTGCATTCTTCTGTGCTTTTTTCATTTCTGCAGTATCTTTTTTGAGATACAGTGACCAGAACTGTACATAGTGTTCCATGGAAATGCTATAGATCTACACTGAGCATTTACATTACTGGCCAATTTATTTTCAGTTCCTTTCCCAACTAACCCCTAGTATGGAGCTTGCCTTTTTTCATTGTTGCCACATACCAAGAAAATGTTTCCATCAAGCTATACACTATGACCCTGAGTCAATGTTTTCATCAAGCTATCCACAACCCCAAGACCTCTTTCCTTCTTAGTTTCTGCTAGTTCAGGCAGCATCACCATGCATTCAAAGTTAAGATTTTTTGCTCTACTGTGCACCATATTACACTTAACTGCACTGAATTTGTCATACTGTTTCTTACTCACTCCATTTGGAGAGATAATCTTGGAATGACTTGAAAGAGAGACAAAAAGCAATGCAGCTATAGCGTTGCAGGTATTCTCCCACCTCACCCCCATATACTTTTTGGTGAACTTGGGCAAGATTCAGGTATTCAGAAAGATGTAAAAGAGAAAAAATAATGGGAATCCCCATGATGGGGGGGGCAGAATCAGCTCATAGCTTACGCTGTACAGGCCGAAAGGAAACAGCATCAGCTGCAATTGGAACTTATTGGGATGGGAATGGGTTTTATCATGGCATATTATAGAGAGTAGAATACCTTAGACACTGTTCTCATTTTGTAAAAATGTGGCAGTCCTTATATTAACAACATAGGCTGGTAGACAGTGCTGGGGAGGAGCCAGTGGTCGTGGTACATGTTGGCACCAACGATGTGGGGAAATGTGGTCATGAAGGCCTGGAGGAAAAATTTAGGCTGCTAGGCAGGAAACTCAAGGCCAGGACCTCCAAAGTAGCCTTCTTAGAAGTGCTACCTGTTGCACACGCAGGGCTGGAGAGACATGAACAGATCAGGAGTCTCAATGCATAGATGAGACAATGGTGCAGTGGGGAAGGGTTCAAGTTTGTTAGGCACTGGGATGCTTTTTGGAACAAGAGGGAGCTGTACAAAAGAGACAGTCTCCACTTGTCCAGAGAAGGAAGGAGGCTGCTGGCGCTTAAAATCAAAAAAGGTGGCAGAGCAGTTTTTAAACTGAATATTGGGGGAAAGCCGACAGGAGATGAAAAGTGTCTGGTTCAGGATGGCTTATCTCAAAGAGATGAAGGGGTAGCTGTTACTTTTCTACAAGGAAATAGATTAGAATTGTCCACTGAGATTGTGGCTAACAATATGGACTACATAGCAAGGTCTCAAGGAAGCAGGAGGAAGGTTGTGGGCCTAACATGCATGGGAAACTATAGGTGTTTATACACAAATGCTAGAAGTGTCTGGGGTAAAATTGGGGAGTTGAAATGCTTGGTGTTGGGAGGAAATACAGACACTG
This sequence comes from Gekko japonicus, assembly GCF_001447785.1. Classification (NCBI taxonomy): domain Eukaryota; kingdom Metazoa; phylum Chordata; class Lepidosauria; order Squamata; family Gekkonidae; genus Gekko; species Gekko japonicus. The sequence goes on along the minus strand of NW_015170344.1, from coordinate 123,477 downwards.
TGGGTATTTCAGAAACTTGGTGGGATGAGGAAAATCAGTGGGATATGGTGATTCCTGGTTATAAATTATATCAGAAGGATGGGGGGGGGTAGAGGTGAGGTGGCTTGGTATGTCAGAGAGGGTATACAGTCCAGTAAGATTGAGAAGGTAAGAGAATTGTATTCTCTTCTGGAAATGCTATGAGATGAAATAGTGGGCCCTAAAGGAAGTTTAACACTGGAAGTTTATTATCACCCACCAGATCAAAAGATAAAGGAGGATTATAAAATGATGAATTAATTAAAGATAGCAGCTAGATGAAATAACTGTGTCATAATAGGTGCTTTGAACTACCCACACGTTGACTGGGTCAACATGTGTTCAAGTCACGAAAAAGAGACTGAGCTTCTAGACACTCAATGACTGTGCTATGGAGCAGATTCTGGATTTAGTCCTAAGTAACGGCCAAGACCTGGTGAGAGATGTAAAAGCAGGGGTCATTTGGGGAGGGACGCGGGGGGACGCCATCCCCCCAGGTGAGGTGCGGGAGGGCGGGGCCTGGAGCTCCCTGCTGGTGCCCGCTGGAGGTCGCCGCCGGCTGTGGGGAGGACTTCCGGTGATGTCAGGGGGTGTGGCATATGCTAATGAGTTATGCTAATGAGTCCCCCTAGCTCTTTTTCTACGAAATGACCCCTGTGTAAAAGTGATTGCACCACTTGGGAACAGTGACCATAATGTTACTGAGTTCAAAATGTGTATAAATAGGTAGTTGCCCAAAAAGACCAACACACCCACTTTTAACTTTAAAAGGGGTAACTTCTCTGAAATAAGGGGCCATGTGAGGAGGAAACTGAAAGGAAAAGTAGAAAGGGTCAAAACCATTGGGGAAGCTTGGAGACTATTTAAAACTACAATCCTAGAAGCTCAGAAAAAATATATACCGCAGATTAGGAAAGGCACAAATAGGTATAGAAAAAAGCCTGCATGGTTAACAAAGTAACAGAAGCTGTAAAAGGTAAGAAGGATTCCTTTAAGTGGTAGAAAGCTAGTCTCAGTGAGGTTGATAAAAGGGAACACAGGCTGTGGCAAATAAAATGCAAGTCTGTGATCAGGCAAGCAAAAAGGGAATATGAGAAGCATATTGCAAAAAACATAGTGGCCAACAATAAAACTTTCTTCAAATACATTAGGAGCAGGAAACCAGCCAAGGAGGCAGGGGGGCCCTTGGATGACCAAGGGGTAAAAGGAGTACTGAAGGATGACAGGGAAATGGCTGAGAAGCTAAATGCATTTTTTGCCTCTGTCTTCACTGTGGAAGATGAGGAATGCTTGCCCACTCCAGAACTGCTGATTTCAGGAGGGGTGCTGAAAGACCTGAGTCAGATTGAGGTGATGAGAGAGGAGATCCTCCAACTGACAGACAACTTAAAAACTGATAAATCACCAGGCCCAGATGTTATACATCCAAGAGTTCTAAAAGAACTCAAATGTGAACTTGTGGATCTCCTGACAAAAATATGTAATCTTTCATTAAAATCTGCCTCCAATCCTGAGGACTGAAAGGCAGCTAATGTCACTGCCATCTTTAAAAAGGGTTCCAGAGGAGATCCAGGAAATTACAGGCCAGTCAGTCTGACGTCAATACTGGGTACGGTAGAAACTGTTATTAAGGAAAAAAATAGTAAGCAAATTGATGAACATAAACTATTGAGGCAGACTCAGTATGGGTTCTGTAAGGGAAGATCTTGTTGAGGATGGGCGAGTGGGTATCAACGTGGCAAATGGGATTCAATGTGGCCAAGTAAAAAGTGATGAACATTGGGGCCAAAAATCATAATTATAAATACATGTTGATGGGGTCCGAACTGGCGGAGATTGATCAAGACAAAGATCTTGGGAGTTGTAGTAGATAACTCAGTGAAAATGTCAAGACAGTATGTGACTGCAATAAAAAAAGGCCAATACTATGCTGGGGATTATTAGGAAGGGAATTGAAAACAAATCAGCCAGTATCATAATGCCCCTGTATAAATCGATGGTGTGACCTCATTTGGAATACTGTGAGCAATTCTAGTCACCACACCTCAGAAAGGATATTATAGCACTGGAAAAAGTGCAGAAGAGGACAACTAGAATGATAAAAGGGTTGGACCACTTTCCCTATGAAGAAAGGTTAAAGCGTTTGGGGCTCTTTAGCTTGGAGAAATGATGACTGAGGGGTGACATGATCAAGGTTTACAAGATTATGCAGGAGACAGAGCAGGCAGAGAAAGAAATACTTTTCTCCCTTTTGCACAATACAAGAACTTGTGGGCACTCAATGAAATTGCTGAGCAGTCGGGTTAGAATGGATAAAAGGAAGTACTTCTTTACCCAAAGAGTGACTAACACATGGAATTCACTGCCACAGAAGGTGGTGGCAGCTACAAGCATGGGCGGCTTCAAGAGGGAACTGGATCAACATATGGAGCAGAGGTCTATCAGTGGCTATTAGCCACAAGGTATAGATAGGGACTCTGGGGCAAGTGATGCTCTGTCTTCTTGGTGCTTGGGGGGGTCAACAGTGGGAGGGCTTCTAGTGTCCTGGCTCCACCGGTGGACCTCCTGATGGCACCTGGTATTTTTGGCCACTGTGTGACAGAGTGTTGGACTGGATGGGCCATTGGCCTGATCCAACATTGGCTTCTCTTTTGTTCTTAACATTTGGAGATTAAAGAGTCAATGGAAGACGAAAGCTATATTTTCCAAGATATTTCATGCTCAGATAGAACAATCTGGGGAACAATATTTTACATTAACAATTAAGCTTCCCACTTTTGATGGGGTTCAGCCAACTCAGTTGAGAGCCTAGGGCAGGGGTGGCCATACTGTGGCTCAGGAGCTGCATGCGGCTCTTTCACACATATTGTGCGGCTCCCAGCAGGGTGGCTGGGGAAGCTAAATATAATTAGCAAACATATCATTGGACAAATAAATATCAGTATCAGTATCTGCTTTTACTGCTTCTGATATTATTTTTGGCAGTCTCATTTAATGTTAATAAAAAGCAAATCTGCATATTTCCCAGTAAAAACGTGTAATATTTGTGCATGTCTTGCAGCTCTCAAACATATGACATTTATTCTATGTGGCTCTTATGTTAAGCAAGTTTGGCCACCCCTGGCCCTAGGGGTTATACTGGACCCAGGAGGAGGTTTGGAATAGAAACTGCCTTTATTGTCCTGATGGATGACCTTTGCTAGGAAAAGTACTGCTGGAAATGTAAGAATAATGTGGGTACTTACTATCATATGTGGTGGAAATGTAGAAAGATATACAAATTTTGGGGTAAGGTTCGTAAAATAATATATGATATAATAGATATTGACTTCAACAGCTTTTGATATGACTGACCACAGTATCATTCTGAACAGGGTACTGGAGGCAGTACATTTCATTAATACTGTTCTTGACAGGCACCAGAAGGTGGTGATGAAAGACAGTTGTTCAGACCAATTTATAAAATAGGGTTCCCTGATGCTCTATCTATCCCCCATTCTATTCAAATCTGCATGAAACCACTGAGAGGTCATTTGGAAATTTAGAGTTAAGAGTCATCAGTCAGCTGATATGCAATTCTATTTTTCCTTTTCAACAACAAGTGAAACAGCTGGTGTTCTTAATAAGTGATAATTGGCTGGACAAATGCTAGTAAACTGAAACTCGATCCAGACAAGAAAGAGGTGGTGTTGATAGCTTCTATGTCAGATGAGAGAATGAAGTCAGAATGTTTTGGGTGAGATTGCATTCCCATCAAAAGAAAAAATGTGCCATTTGGAGGCTTAGATATCCTCTGTGGAATGTTCTTTGGCCAGCTTCAATTGATTTGCTGCTGTGGCCCTTCATGAGAAAATTGGCTGGCCAAATTTATCCATGCTCTAGCCTATCCAGGCTAGACTACTGCAATGTGATCCATGTAGGGCTGCCTTTGAAGAAGAAGAAGAAGAGAATGGATTTATACCCTGCCCTTCACTACCCAAAGGTGCCTCAGAGCGGCTTACAAACTCCTTTCCCTTCCCCTCCCCACAACAGACACCCTGTGAGGTAGGTGGGGCTGTGAGAACTCTTGACAGAAACTGCTCTTTTTCAAGAACAGCTGTGCCAGAGTTATGGCTTGCCCAAGGTCATCCAGCCAGGTGCAAGTGGAGGAGTGGGGAATCAAACCCGGTGCTCCCAGATTAGAGTCCACACACTTAACCACTACACCAAACTGGGGTTGAAGACAGTTTAAAGGCTTCAGCTAGTTCAAAATGCAAAAGTATTACAGCATATACTATTTCATATAAGTTACAGAACATATATTTCACATATGCTTGAAGATTCATGTTGGCTACTGATTTGCTTTCAGCTTCAGTTCAAAAAGCTAACTATGCCCTTAAAAGTCTACATAGTCCTAGAATAAGGTATTTTAAAGCCTGCATATTCTCATATAAACATGCCCAGTTACTGCAGTCGTTATCTAAAGGCCTATACCATGTGCCACCATCATCAGAAACGTGTTGGGTGGGCACAAAAGACAGGGCTTTTTATAGTGGTGCCTCATTTATGAAGCATCAACCCCACAAATATTCAGCTGAACCAAAAGTGCTGATTTCTAGCACTGAACTAAGGACATATTTGCTTACCATGTGCTGTGCTGATTCCCCCCTCCCCCCCGCCCCGTTTTTAGTATGTTATGCTACTATTTTAAAATTGTTGATGTTGATTTTTAACTGTCTGTAAGCCACCTTCAGTGGAGTGAACAGAAGAGAACATTATTCATATTTTATATATATATAAATATATATACACATGGAGTTCCAAATAGGGAAATGGAAATGAAAGAAAATGTGAGGTATGGGTGAGGGATGTAAAACTCCAACCTGACAGGTAGCCAGAGGAATGATTACAAGACACTTGCATCTTGTAAAGTTAAACAGAAACACAGTAGCATAAGATCATCTTGTGTTACCACAGTTCCAAACTGGATGTAGCCTGCAATGAAGTGATTACATCAATGCTCACTCCAGTCTGCTGTTTGAATTCTACAAGTCACATGCTTTGGCACATGACTCAGTCAACATACAAACAAGCCCCAATGTAGATCACACAGGTGGACAGTGTAGAAGGGGCCTAAAGAAAGTGTAGCCTGCTCTAAACAATATAGGGATAATTAAAAGTTGCATTTCAAACAAGAAGACCTAATCATATCAGACCTGTGAGCTGTAAGAAAGCTGATCCAGATTCTACCTAATGCTACCAATCTCAGCACTTGCCAGTTATTGAGATAAATTAATAAGCAAGAATTCTTCTGGTTCTTCATTTGACAAAAATTAAACCCTACTGCAATTTTCAAAAACAAAGTGCATATTCAAGCCACACAAACATTTTCAAATCTCATTTATTTCAATGGAGATTTCAACATGTTCTTAACATTTGGCTAAACATCCTCAAAAAAGGTATTCAAGTTACTTTTTTAAAAAGCTTAGAAATCTTTGTTGTAATGTACAAATTTTGTCTTCAGATCCAAAAGATCCAAAGGTTAAGATAAGTAACATTTCCAGTCATCTTTAAGAAACAGGTGAGGGAATGAATGGAAGTTTGAGGGGAAATTAAAATATACCAAATATTGGCTGATATACCAAATTTAGGCCCCGGTCACACGGGGGAGAAGCGTGGCTGTTTGCCCTGGGGCAAACTACTGCGCAGTTACTCGATCAGACCTCCCATGGAGGTCCTGTGGAGGTACCGTGGAGGTTCCATGGCAAGGGAGAGGTGCTGATCACAGGACAAGCCGGCGCACAATGAAGAAGCACGCGCCGCGGCAAACTGGGGGTTTTTTGTGTGTACACGACGAATGCGCATGCCCCGTTGGGTGCGTGTGCGCATCCACAGAGACGTGGACAAAAAAACCCACCTTATTTGCAAGGGGACATGGGCGGGCGCCGGATGCCACCGGAAACGCGATCAGACGCCCGCCCTTGCCCCGCAGTTTCCGGAAACTAGTACCTCCGAGGTACTAGTTTTTTGCCACGCAGTTTCGGCTGGAAGCCTCGGTTGTGCCACGGGAGTGCTACGCTTCCCAGATGTGCTGGTGAGATCGCACCCGGAAACTCCGCCTGTTTTCCGTCTCACTTGTGTGGCTTCTGTTCCATGTGACCGCAGCCTTACATTATTATTTTTTTTTAAACTACATGGCAATGGTTAGCATATATGTTGTACTATATGATCTATTTATGAAGTAGCCTTAATTTTTTTCAAACAGTAGCTACAAATAATTATAAATATAATAATTGCAACTGCTGCAAAAAGGCAATGTAAATGACACAGGAATTATAGCACCTTCCCTATAAGAAAATGCTAAAAAAGGAGGCTTTTTAGTGGTGAAAAAAAGAATTAAGTGAAGATATTTATGAAGACAAACACGGCATGGAAAACATGGAGGAAGAACTTTTTCTCCTTCTCCCATATTACTACAGTTTGGGGCATCCAATTAAAGTGATGGGCAGCAAACAAAATACTTCTTCACCTAACACACAATGAATGTATTGCCATAAGGGAATAGTGATGACCACTAGCTTAGGTGGCTTTCAAAGGAGCCTTCACATTTTTTATAGCTCCATCAACAGCTATTCATGAAAGTGAAATAGACTCTTCATGTTCAAAGGGAGTGCGCTGGTAGACAAGAGCATCACAGGACAGTTGCCTTCACATCCCACTTGTGAGCTTCCCAAAGAATATATGTTGTCTGAAGGAAGCAGAATGCTGGACATGATAAACTTTTGTTCAGATCCAGCAGCACTCATCATATGGTTGTGTCATTATGTCTGTACACTTTTATGGAATTGTTTAAATAAAAATAAATAAATAAATATGTTCTTACAGACTAATCCTATGCAGATTTACAGAGAAGTTAGACCCTCTAAATTCAATTAGATTTACTCTCAAGTACGAGTGCAAAGGATTACACCCTTACTACTGAAGATGGAAATACTAGGGTGCCCAAAAGAACTTATGCATATATTCTTCCCTCATTTGTAAATAGTAAAAACCTCAAGTTAAAAAAAAAATGGAAAGCAAAAAATGCAAGGTTATATTATTGGGTTTTAGCAGTCATATGTAGAATGTGAAGGACATATTTTTCTAGAAAGCAGAAATAAACATAGTTAAAACCATTTTACTGATCATTTGTAAGGGAAAAGGCTTTTCTATAATTTTTCACCAACATTTCCAGTTTTTCCATATCATCCAATTGCTGGGAAAGCAATTTTTACCTTAAACTTTCCAAATATTCATATCTTCATACTAGATATATTAGAGGAATTTTCATATTTGTTTGATATTGTTATTAAGAAGGAAAAAATCAAGCACATGTAGAGCATGGGGGGGCCTAAAAATAAGCTGTGTTGATCAAACACAGACTAAAGGCAATTTACACAAAGGACATGAAACAGAAACACTGACAATGTGTTTCGCTTTGTACGCTTGTTTTGCAAAGGACTGCTATACAAGCCACATCGTTTTACCTCAGCACATTCCTTGTTCAGTAAGCAAGAGGGACAAACATCTCAGGATTAATACTAGAAGTGTAAACCCAAAACAAATGCAAGCACCTTACTCAAGCCTTGATTAATGCTGGTACAAACACAGCAATTTAAACATTCATCGAAACATCCAGAGAGTCAGATTACATCCTGCTGGGGCCAAGAATGTACTGAGATCAGGGTTCAGCTCTCACCAGTCATTTATTCACTAAAGCTGCAGTTCTAGGTCCTGTATATGTACTTGGAAAGCAATGGCATTTACTTGTAAGTAAATGTTATTTAGGACAGCAACATGGAAGACCTTGAAGAAGCTTAGCTTCAGTTCACTACCCATAAAAATGGGAATAATCTACCGAAATGAGTTATAAGGATTAGCAAGATACAACACATAATAATACTACATGCAATTAAAAGCAGGTGTCATAAACTTCCAGTTTATCTATCATAGGTATCATAAACTTTCATAAGCATCACTTAAGGCCTGATCCAAAACACAATATGCCACCCCTGGCCTGCATATTGCATTAGGGGGTCTGCAATTTAAATATTAAATACAGATAGGTATTTCTGTATATTTGAAGATAATCTGTTGCTTTCCTTGTCAGCACGTTTATCCAGAGCTTTAATCGTTTTACATACATTTTCCTGTAAAAACAAACATTCAAATACATTCCTATGAAAAACCCACCTCAAAAGCAGCAACTCAATCAAAAGTTTAGGTCCAACCAGAGCCAGACCAGAAGGTGTCTAATCAAGTAGAGTAGATACTCTTACTAGAGATACCCCGAAGATTTTCCAACACAATTATCAAGTTTTTCATCCTAAAAAGTGTGATTTTACCATGCCTCTTTGCTGAAGCTGAACATTATATGCTGTACATTACTGCTATGTGTGAATAAGTTTTCTATGAGTACATGAAGATGCTTTCTTCAAATCTAAACAATAATATAAAATAATGTCCATGGAGGTTTTATCCAGCTTTCAAGCATACCTCTGGCCATCACAGGCTGGCTCCTGATTCTAATCAGTCTCAATGAGACATCCAGTCCGATGCTATGCATGTTTGTTCAGAAGTGAGTTCAACAGGACTTGCACATTAGTAACCATGATTCAGATTGCAGCTTTACACATATTTCTGTGTGATGAACTTCATCCATCTTTCAGAGATAAACTGATCACAACAGCATTGTTAAATGTATTTGGGACAAAGGCTCATCCTAGATGTAGTAAAATGAAAATACCTTCTGTTTTTAATACTATGATGCAACAGGTTGCCCAATGTAGTTATTTTTAGGAAATAGTTTTGTAAAATCATATGCATTCATATACACCAATCACATGGATTTTATTGTTTTATATTTCTACATTGCCTGGAGCCCCACAATCGTGGGGATTAGGTGATTAAAAATGTAATTAAATAAATAAAAATAAATAAATAAAGCAAACTTTAGCACACATAATGCCACAATACATTCCTAAAGAGTGGATTTTAGCTTGATATTCATACATCAATTTGAATTTGAGTTGTAACATACGAATTGAAATATTCATAAGAACTTCAGAATTGTGCTTATCATTTATGCCTGGAAAATAATCAATACCCATACAGATTTGTAAGTACAATACTGAAGGACGCTGACTTTATTACACCTTCCCTCTTTCTCAGAGGAAAATACAACACTGCTAGAAGGCATCCTAGCAGAAAAAAAATAAGATATAGGCCTTACCCTCATACTTATTTTGTAACTGTGGAGTTAAAACATACGATTATATATTTAGGGCTTAGATTTTATCCTAGTCAGAATTAATTAATGTTGGCAAATAGCCTCAAACAGGCAGGAAACTGCCTTACTTGAACTGAAATGCTGGAGAAACATTAATAAAACACTCAACAGATGAACTCCAACTCCTACAGAAGTATTCAATATCACTTTGTTTGGAAAACAGAGACACATTCTGGGTGGGACCAAAACATTTAAAATCAATTTCAACTCAAAAGGCATTTAGAAGGTTTCTTACACCATATGCCCTTTTAATTTCTTCTCTCTCTCATATCATAGTTTGAAACCAGTATTGACTCTTGGAATGTTGACAGGTATCTCACAATGACAGCACCTTATTTCCGACCCACTACAGCTATTTATTATTTAAAACTTACACAGAGGTGAAGGATACAAATCTAAGAGAACAAACAGCCATATGCCTTTGTCTGAAATATTTTTCTTTGTGAAGGACTACGATAATTAAAAAGACTTACTTATTACTGAAGTAGCTTTTTATTATTTGTGCCACTTGGAAAACAAAATGCAATTTAAAGCAGTATTAATATTGTTTTTAGTTCCACTATCGTTTCAGAATTGCTCACAATTCCAGTACTTAAATCTTCCCTCAAAAACACAAAAGCCAGGGGGGAAAGGAAAACAAAAAGCTGATTATGGGTCGAATATGGCAGTGGTGGAGATGGGGGGATTTGAAATTTACCTGAAAGTCAGCCAGTATCATTTCTCTATCCATGTTGGACGCCATTGCAGCCGGTAGCGTCCCCTCCTCCTGTCTGAACTGTGTACCTGGAGGTTGCTGCTGGCGAGAACTGAGCTCAAGGGAGTTAGGGGGGAGGAAGGAAAAAAGAGGCTAAGATCTCATCTAAAGGTCCAACCTCAGCCAGTTTCTCAGAGCTGTTTCCCAGAGACACAGACACCCCTTCTCCCAGAAATTGCTGCCCGTGTTTCTAGAAAAAGAGACTGGGTTCTGAAGAGTACAAGGCAGCAGCTAGCCCTGCCTTAAAAAAGGAAAGGAGGCTTTAGGACTGCTTCCTCCCTGCTTGGCAGGCGGCTGTCGCACATTTTGCCTGTCATTAAGGTCGCAAAGAGACGCTTTCCGGCCGCCACGTGACTAGCTCTTCTGTCAAATGCAGGAGAGAAGGAGGACGGTGAAGCTGTTACTGGTTGTGCAAGATTATTGTTGCTGCGTGGGACTCTGTGCAAAGCGAACTGCTCACTGACGCATTTTCTCTGCATCACACAAAGTGGTCTGAAGTGATGTAGAGACAAGAAAGAGTACATATGGGTGGAGGGGATTTCTTTCTTGTCAGGAAAGGGACGACGGAGGAGCTGTGAAGGTGGTGGCTTCAACAAAGAACTGGGGCTGGTCGAGGAACGAAGGACGTGGAGAAAAGGGATTACTGTGGGTTTTTATACAGCTGTCATAATGCTTTCTTGCTCAATACTTCACGGCGTAATGCCCCTGTGTTATACGGTCTTCCTCGGCAGGGGGAGCTTCAGAAGTACGAAGAATCCGGGGAGAACCGTAGCCTTCGAAATAGCCCAATCCTGTACATGTTAATCGGAAGTAAGTAACGGTTGCAATCCTGTTCTTCAGTACTCCTAAGTAAACAGCCGTTGGCTCGACTAGACATTCAATCGGGGTTACCAAATTAGTGTACGTGGGATTACAGCCTTGTGGAAACAGAGCTGGTGTTACTTCACTAATCATTTTATTACTGTGTAAAGCTAAGCTTCATGTGGGGCAGATTCAGAGAATCACTTGTTAACCACAAAGTGTCAGGGTACCACATGTTATCTAGTAGAGCTCCAGTAACTAGTTTATTGTGGGCAGAAATTCAGTAGGTGATGAGCTTTTCCTCCCACCCCCACCATAGAGAGTTAGTCGTAGGAAGTGTCACCAGCTGAATTTCTGCACATCTGCCACTGTTAAAAGAATGGGAGGCTCCAAAAGAAAGTGAGGTTTATAAACGTGGTGATTGTTTGTGCAGTCACCTGGCAGTGAAAAAGCCACACAAAACCAACTCTTATGAATGAATTTGACATGATTGGAATTTATCTCACCAAGACATCCAGCCACACCAATTTTTAGTGATGTTTCTAGCATAGAGGGAATCTGTATTCTCCATCCAGAACTTGTGGATGGTTAAGCATATTTAATATTCAATAATAACTTGTGTTAGCTCATGATCTAAACCCACAATGAGCATTTCACAGGATTAAAATGTACTACCATGAGCTTGCTGCAAAAGGTCAGTTTGTAATGAAGGGTCAGGCAATCAACTGGGCCATAGCTATTATTCCAATGGAAAGATAAGACTAATGAGGTTGTAACCTTTAAATAAATGTGATCACAGAGAAATCTGAATGATTTGGGAGACTTGCAGTACAATTCTAATTACATTTACTAGGAAGTAAGTCCAGTTGAACTCAGAGGGACTTACTTTTGAGTATACATGCTTAGGATTGCACTGCAAGTCTCCCAAGTCAACAGCCAGTACTTATCTTCTAAATGACTTTCTTTTTTCTTTTTTTATAAGTACCCGAGGGTACACTTTTATTATTTTTTTCCATTATATACTACAGACATACAGACACACATACAAACAACCCCGAACTCCCCCCCCACAACATATAACATATAACAAGAGACTTTATCATTTCTTCTGCTTATTAAATTTCTAAATTCATTATCTATTTTACTAAGCTTATCTTTTCTGCGTTCTCAAATTACTACATTTATCTATCAATTGCATTTACATTATACCAATCGTAGAATCTCATCCAAGTTTTTTGAAAAGTCCATTCTGTACCGGCTCTCATCTCAAGTGTCAGTTTGTCATTTTCCGCCGTTTCAAATAGCTTGTTCACGTACTCTTGTTTCGTTGGTATTTCCATTATTTTCCAATATTTGGCATATACTATCCTTGCAGCTGTCGACATATGAACTATCAAATACCTATCTGCTTTATCAAAGTCTTTCAGAAATATGTTCAATAACAGTATATTTGGCTAAGATTAAGTGTAGATATTAGTTATTATTTTTTTCCATTATCTCATGAATCCATCTCCAGTACCTCTTTGTAACATCACATAACCACCACATGTGGTAAAAAGAACCAGTCTTATTTTTAATTTCCAACATTTATCAGAGCAATTAACATTTTGTTTAGCTAATCTATCTGGTGTAATATACTATCTATAAAACATCTTATACATGTTCTCTTTATATGACACAGCATTAGTTAGTTTTATATTTTTCCGCCAAATCTGCTCCCACTCTTCAAAATTAATATTACGGCCTATATTCTGGGCCCACATAATCATATATTTTTCACTATTTCATCAGCCATCACATCGTCCAATAAAATCTTATATATTTTCTTTATCACTTTGTTTTCTGCTGTTAAAACAGTTTCTTCCAGTTTAGTTATTTTATTATTAAAACCTAGTTTCTTATCCTTCAAATATATCAATTCCAGTTGCGCTTTCTTCCACCAGGATAATTGTTCTGGTAATTTCAGTTTGTCTTTTTTATCCAAAATGTCCTGGTATCTTAACGATTCTTCTCCCACATATACATTAGATAAGGTAAATGCCTCTAAAGGTATAATCAGTCTTGATCTTTTAGTATAAAAGTTTTTGTGTATAGGGTCCCAAACCTTTAATAATGCTGCTCTCAGCCAATGCTGTTTAAAATATTTTTGAGGGCCTGCTTTTTGTGCCCTTTTCCCTTGCCATATAAACTTAGATGTCATCTGGTCTAAGTCTTTAAACAAGTTTTGATTTTGTAGTATCGGAATAGTTTGAAAGAGAAACATCCATCTAGGTAAAATATTCATTTTTATTGTAGCAATTCTTCCCATCATGGAAAGTTGCAGATTTTTCCATTTGTCCAAGTCTTGTTTAGATTTTTGTAGCAGTACTTTATAGTTGTCTTCATAGAGTGTACTACATTTATTTGTAACCGTAATTCCTAAATATTTAGCTTTTTTTACAATCTGACATCTTGTAATTTCTTGTAACTTTTCTTTTTGTTTGTCATCCAAGTTCTTAGTTATAATTTTAGTTTTTTCTATATTTATTTTGAAACCCGCCACAGCTCCATACTCTTCAATCTTGTCCTTTGGGACTCCTGCTGCTTCTATTGGGTTTTCAAGTATTAATGCCACATCATCTGCAAAGGCTAGTATTTTAAAGTGTTCTTTCTTCACTTGAAGTCCAGTTATTTTACTCTCTTTTCTGATGGCTTCATTCATAACTTTCAGTACCATAATAAACAAAAGTAGGGATAATAAACAAAAGTAGGGATCCTTTCTGGATCTCAAAATTATTTGAAAGTTCTCCACTGACCATAACTTTCGCCTTTTGTTCACTGTATATTACTTGAATCATAGTAATAAAGCTTTCTCCTGCATCTAAATGACATTCTCAGTGGTTCAACTGAAACTCGCTATTAGATTCTGCAGTGATGAAAGTGATCACGCACAGTGTATCCACAAAAGATTCAAAGGCAATATGGGAATGGCACCAAGAAGATTTAAAGGTCTTTTTTTGTTTTGTTTTTATGTTTGGAATGGGATGTTGAATGACCCTAGCACCATAAAGAAGGGTGGAGCAAATTAATGAACCTGTGGAAGTTTTTTTACCTATGTAACCTTACAACTTCTACATAGGTGTGCCAGATCTCTCCCACTACCACTGAATATATTGCACATAGGACAAAGCCTTTCCCACTGATACTGCCATTCAGAAACTGTGGTTCAGAACTACATTGCCTCTGAATAGATATATTCCATTTAGGTACTGATGACATCAGTAAAACTAAAAAATGAATATTTTAATTCCCAGATTCTGGCAGCCTTGGCTATGTTAAATTATTAACATTCTTTAAAATTAAGAAGGATATTATTGTTTCAGCATCACATTAAAACCGGAAATATATCTGCTCAATATGATTCCTAATGGATATAAGCAGCAAGAAAAATACCTGTTGCCATATATATTAACTGCTGCGCGTTTGCTTCTGGCAAAAAATTGGAAAAGTGAGGTAATACCCACTAGAGAAGATCTAGCATCAAAATTGCTAGAATTAGCACAAATGGATGATTTGAGCTTGATGCTTCAAAACAAAAATGAAAACGTACATGATAAGAGATGGAAAAAGGTGTATGTATGGATAGAAAACTTAGCTAATGTTTAAAACTCTGCCGTATGGGGAAAATGTATAGTTGAATGTTAATAATGTTGAGAACTGAAAATAATTTTTTTATTTTTTAAAAAAAGCATCACATGTTAATACTGTTGACTGCTCTGTTCTGAAGATGAGCATATAATCTGACCTGGCTTTGACATTAGATTTTAATATAGGTGAGGGATAGAAAAACGAAGGGGGTGAGCCAGGCCTTAATTTGAGCCAACAATATATATGAAGAACTCACCAGAAGGAACTCAGTTTGGTACTATAATCATTAGAACTCCTAAACTATTACTTATAGAGAATATATTCCAATCCCCTAACAACTCTAGTTACATTTCAGCTGTTTCCACACAGTTTGTTTGCCCTGGGTATGTTGATGTTAGGTAAGTGGGTTTTTTCCTGTTTCCCCACAGCAAGGTAGAACATTTGTGCACCTCACAGGGTTTCCATGGTTTTCTTCTGATCTGCCCAAAGCCTGCATTGTTGCAAAGTTTTGAGAAAGATTGCAACAAAGCCTGGATGGTTGTCCTGTGGAGACCAAAAAGTTCAGAGTTTCCCAGTGTCACTGAACCCATAGGTAAA
Organism: Gekko japonicus; assembly: GCF_001447785.1. Lineage (NCBI taxonomy): Eukaryota > Metazoa > Chordata > Lepidosauria > Squamata > Gekkonidae > Gekko > Gekko japonicus. Next base: position 108,373 of record NW_015170344.1, on the reverse strand, counting down.
AGTAAAGGTTTTCCTTACTCGAAAGCCAGTTGAATCCGATTCTAGGGGGCGGTGCTTATCTCTGTTTCCAAGCTGAAGAGCCAGCGCTGTCCATGTTTCTGTGGTCATGTGGCTGGCATGACTAAATGCCGAGGCGCACGGAACACTGTTACCTTCCCACCGAAGCGGTACCTATTTATCTAGTTGCAATTTCTTCCTTTCGAACTGCTAGGTTGGCAGGAGCTGGGGTCAGAGATGGGAGCTCACTCCATCACGCAGCACTCGGGTCTTGAACTGCTCAGCATCTTAACCTCTGAGCCACTGCAGCCTCACAGCACCCATACAGCAGCCATTTTTACTGAACCTGTCCCTGTGGTGGCTATTTCCTTCCCCTACCACTGGGGGGCTTGTTTTGCTTTTTTTTTTTAATTGGCAACTGAATTATTATATTATTATACTGATATATCAGGATCTTTGAATTCCACATTTCTTTCTTTTTTCAAAAAAGTATCTAGCCTCTTTCATTGCAGAAATATAAAGGTAATAAATATCTCTGTACAGAAAGGAGCTAGAGACTTTAAAAAAATAAAAGCTGGGAATTCAGAGAACATGATACATTCATTCAGTTCAATTCAGTTGCCAATTTTTTTAAAACCCTGGTCATATCTTGTTCATATGGGTAAAAACTTCCTAGTAAGTGTGTAGGGATCATGTTGTGATACATACATCCATTTAATTGCATTGTTTGATTAGTGGCTTACCTGATGCATATATTATACACCAAATTTCACTAAAATGCAAAAAGAATGACCATCCCCTTTAAGGCCTCTCTTTGTTATGACAGCAGTCCCTAAATTACTTCAAACAGGTTACTTGCTAATTTGCCTCAGTAAGGACTGTGGGGTGTATAAACTGGAATAATTGCCTATATACACAAATTCTACTTACACTACCTGCATTTTTCATTTATAACTATATTTCCTGTATTTATCCTGGTATGTTGATGAGCTCTTTCTTGGGAGTGAATCTGATAAACATACTAAGTGACTGTTCCACTTTTATATTGCATCTGTTTTCTGACAGCCACCAATGAGACCTGGATTTTCCAGCCTAGCAAACTGAACCTGTCTAGCTTGATAAAGTCACACTGTTAAGTGTTTTGTTTACATGATTATTGTGTTTGGCATGCACGGCTAAGATATTACTAGAATCTAGTAACAACTAAGCAGAGCAAACAGGAAAATCTTTCTTGCTCATTTTCTTGATAATACATCTATTTCTAATCCCCTACCTAAATAGAAATGAGTTCTTGAGAAGGAAACAAGTGAAGTTCTTGCATCTTCCTACTTTTCTTCTCATTGCCATTGGACTGGAGTCCAAGTGTACATGCTGGTATACACAAATACAACAGGAATTCCCAGTAGTGTATTTTTAGATACAGCACGTAACTACGATTGCCAGGTCCAGAATCTGATAATCCATCTGTACTTCGCAAATAAATGAAAATTCCATCAGGTACAGCTTCACACACTGTAGTGCTGTAAAGAGAAAAGCACCACCAGGTAGAATTGTCCCTTCTGTGCAGCTCTTGAAGCTACAAAAGTCTTCTGGGGCCAGATGAAATATTGTATCACCATGTAGTAGCCACTGAAGAATAGTTCTTCACAGCACCTCTCCATATTAGATGTCAGTATTTACATACAGTGACTCTAATTGTGTAGAATTCCTTCACAGCACTTGCCAGAAACATGTGGTGTTGGTATGAATACTCTCCATGCAAATGAGTTGAATGATGTAATAATTGGCATACTAATATTATAGCCACACACCCCGGAAGTATTTCTGGTAGATAGTATGTAAGTAGTATAATATTTGAATCAGCCTTTGTGTTCTAAACCTAGCAACACTGCAAATAATAAAATATGAAATGTGAGTAACAGAGATAGTGATGCACACCATGTCTGTTTAAAACAATTACCATGAGCAATGATCCCTCTAAGCTGTGGAGTCTTGTGAGCAAAAATTCTACTTTTGTGAGCTACTGGCATTAAAGTTGTGAGTGAGCGATTTGGCTGCTGCATAAATTCGTTCGCTCTGGAGCCATCCTTCCTAAGCTAAGACAAAATGTGTGAGCCGGAGGCTAAAAAACTGTGAGCTAGCTCATACTAACTCAGCTTAGAGGGAACACTGAGAGGATCCATAATTTGTCTTAGACAAACAGCCATTCTTTATGAAGGAGGAAGGCAAAAAAAAAAAAAAAGAATAAGATGCTGTGTTCAGAAATTGCACTCCATATATTATTGGCAATCAACCAAAGGCATATAGCTTTGGTAGGGATGTTGCTCAGGCATCACATACAAACCTGCAGTAACTTTGCTTATGGACTTATTATTTCATTGATGTATCATGCAAATTTACATTGGTAGAAATATAGTTTTAATATAATCTCACTTTGGGACTCTATCTCATATCATCAGCATTCAGACAAGGCAGGATTTGTTTGTGGGGTTTTTGGTTTTTTTAGTTTCACAAATGAAAATGCCTTTAGGAGGTTTTCTCTTGCAACAACCTGGGTCTCTCAAGTAAACCTATTTTATAAATCCTTACTTCTGCCATGTTCCAAATTACAGCCATTCTCTTGATAATTTCCATCACTTGCCTGCCTGCATTTATGTGTAACCAGTTTGCCTCTTAGGTAGATTTGTGAATCCTGACTGCTTCAGTCAATCTTGTGTGTCATCTATGATGACATGAAAACCCTCAAGGTCAGAAACGAATCAGTCACACAAGCCAATTCTGCCTGTTGCAGGATTGGATTGACATCATACTGTAAGAAGTTTAGATGTGTGCTTGGGTTCTAATGACCTCTTGATGCTTTTGTCAAGAGATATATACAAACCTGTTCACAACCCATATGCTTCTGGTTGAATATCAGAGAAAGACAGGGCTCAAAACAGAGGGAAAAGGAGTAAAAGGTTAAAAGAGATAAAAAGAGACAAAAACATGGATCAAAGAACTGTAAGATTCTTCAAGAGCCTGTGGCAAAGAGATGTTTGAAAGGTGCAACTGTAATTCTTGATATAAGCATCTATAAAACACATTATTAGACTTGACAGATGATGTATCTGTTACCTCTGGTGTCTGCATTTTAAAAAAATATATCTTCCAGCAGAATTTGGCATTAAATCCTTTGTGTGATATGTACTACATGCAGTTTTATGTCAAAGATGGCATACACCTCACTGCAAACAAGTTTAGCCACACACTATTAAAAGGTAAAGGTAAAGGTTCCCTTGCTCGAAAGCCAGTCGAATCCGACTCTAGGGTTGCGGTGCTCATCTCCGTTTCAAAGCCGAAGAGCCAGCGCTGTCCGAAGACGTTTCCGTGGTCATGTGGCCGGCATGACTAAACACCAAGGCGCACGGAACGCTGTTACCTTCCCACCGAAGTGGTACCTATTTATCTACTTGCTATTTCTTGCTTTCGAACTGCTAGGTTGGCAGGAGCTGGAACTAGAGACAGGAGCTCACCCTGTCTTGCGGCACCCGGGTCTTGAACCGCTGAACTACTGACCTTCCACAGCCTGCAGTTCAGCGTCTTAACCACTTGAGCCACCGCAGCTCCTTACACACTATTACAAGTGACTATTTAAAAAAAGTGGAAAAGCCAGTTTTGAAAATTGGGTGGAGGCCAAGTAATTCCTGTCAGGGCTTCCAAATTGTTGCACTGTGGACAAAGATGCACTATGATCCACAGGCATCAGCTGTAGTTGAGAGAGTTACAGTGAAATCCTAATAAAGTTACATTATTCTAAGCCCATGGGTGTTGGAGCCATTCCACACTTGCCATGCAGTCCATTGACCCCAATCACAGATGAAAGGAGATCCTGGAAAAGCTGCATGCTGGGCTGCTGAGCTACCCATCTGCTCTCTGGCCACCCTGTATAATAAAGATTATCTAGAACAACACCCTGAACTCTGTCTGTGTTGCACCCACTTGGGAGGAGGGGATTCCTGTCTGCAATATCCTGGTCTCTGTGTCGCACCCACTTGGGGAGAAGGGAGACTCAGTATTGAGCTTAGTGTTGGCATAAGGCCCAGTGGAACGGGCAGACGCAGATGGGGCTGCAGTGGGGCATGGTGGGCCACCACCAGGGTCACAAGAGCCTCCAAAGGGCTGGGATAGCCAGACAGGATACTCAATCCTGGCCTCACTAAGTGAGGGGCCTCACTGGAGCAGGCTGGTCATGGCCATGGTCAAGGCCCACAGGGAAACAAGAACCTAATTCTGTGTGAAAAACAGTAAAGGTTGTTTGGAATAGAAGTACATGGCAACAGTGCAATGGTGACACAAACAACAGAATATCTAACAAGTGCAACTAGGAGCACGGTCATATGTACAGTCATAGTCATCCCAAAACTTCCCATGACCACCCAAACATCTCCTGCCACCTGGTCCAACAAGCAGCTGCACCAACTGGGCCACGGTGATCATGAACCAATGCAGGGGCCCAGCAATGGTGGCAAGAAGCCTGGCCAGTGTAGCAGTTGTGTGACCTCATCTGTCATGGTAGTCCACATACTGTAGGCAGCTGATCTGCTGTCACAGGTCTATCAGGTTCCATTGAAGGAAAGCAGGAGGCAATGGGTAGAACAGCCTGTGCCCTGGCAGATGCTGCACTTGTAGTAGAAGGCCACCTTTTCATATGTCCATCATCTCTGGAGTTGCACTCTAATCTGGACCAGGCCACAGTGCTTCAGGGTACACCAGGCCCCCGTGTGGTGCCAGCCATCAGGAGTGGTGAATCTGGGCTATCCTCTACCACCTGCAGCAGCATGCCAGTGGCATGCTCACATCACACATCACATAACTAGCCTTGTACTGGTGTTTCCCACTCCATCGCACCAGATGCAGTCCAGGACCACATCAGATTAGGGGTGAGGAGATGCAGTGTAGCAGATATGCACCCAGATCTACTCCCTGAGGGACAGCAGCACCTTATGGAGGATGGGGATGGATGGATGGCTTTGCAGTGCCTTCCTCGGGGCCTTCCAGAGACCACAGATTGCTGCCCTGTTGAGGAAGGAATGCAGGTGTTATCTGAAAGCTGCAGGGTCTCAATACCTGTCTCTGTAATGGTGATCCCGCCAGTCTCATCCTTGTTGCAGGTAACTCAAAGAACAGAAAAAGTTTTTCCTTAGCCCTGATTGGGTCTAGCCTCTGGCCTGGAAACTCCGCCAGTCCCCAACCCTGGTCTGTATGTTCCTCAGACCAGCCAGGAGTTGATGGAGGTCAATAATGGTGAAAACCTGGTTGTGCCATGGTCACAAGGGGGACTGGTGGCACAGGTGACTCAGGAGGCATTGAGGCCACATTATGTCCTTTGCCCCAGTGGGTGGATCTGTAGCCAATTCATGTTTTGCTTCCTGAGCATCTACTAGGCCTGAGCCTGGCTCAATGGACCATGGAGTTCTGCTATCTTCACAGGCCTGGAACTCTCATCCTTCTGCACACATTGTGGAAGGGAAACATGCTGCTAGTAGACTACCTTTTCTGAGGGGGGAGGCACAGGGACATTGACATTAATGGGTCCCTGCCATATACAGGTTGGCAGAAGCGGTGCTGACAGCTGTGATCCAGGGGACATGCAGGCCACACCTGCCAGTGGCTGGGGGGGGGGGCAGGATGAGCTGGCTGGGGGGGGCACACCTCAGCCAGGACCTAGGGTGCTTCCTGCAGATGCTTTTGGCACTGGATATGGCCCCCAAGTGGGAGACTTGAAGATCACATGGGACTGGAAGGATACTCTGTTTTATGGATAGCTGTACTGGGAGGATCTGGATGAGGGCACTCGGGTACCCACAAGCACCTGAAACAACTCTTGGCCATTTTTGGTAGAATAGATCAGCAGATGGAGTGTATTGATATGGTGGTGGCAGTCCTGGCAGGGGCCTTATGCAGAGTTGCAGTGGGGACTCCCCTTATGCGTGCTGCTGCCCCTGCCATGACACTAACCCTGCCTGGCCTGAACTGCAGAAATGCATTCATGGCTATAGATGGGACCTGGTGTCCTGCCGCATCACTGAGCACCCCAGAACCAAGCCATGTACCACTAAAGTGGCCCTGTGTAGTTTAGAGCCACACCTCAGTCCTCCTTTTGCCCCTTGCAGGAGGGCTGTGGTTTCTTAAGTGTCCACTGCCCAGAGCTGGCTTGGGTCTGGGCCAAGAGAACCTCATATGCTGGCCATCCTTTCCCCGCTCTCTAGCCATCTGCATGCGGGTTGTCCACCCTCCCTCCCAGGTGCTTTGTTTGTGCTGGGGTAGGATTCCATCTGGCCATGCTGGGGCTTACTATCCCTGTATATGCTGAGGCAGGGACTCATGGTTCCTTCTTGTAGCCTAGGCTTGATTTGGTTCCTGGACTCAGAGGATAAGGAGTCTGTGCCTTTAACAGGAGTTTCACAGCAGTAGGGGGCTGGTGAGGCTCCCCACTCCACCCTGACTAATCTCCACAAGTAGTTCTGGGTCATGCTGGGTCCATCCCCTTGTAGTGGTCTGTAGCTGTGGTAGGGGACAGTCCCACAAAATTTCCTTCCAAAAATGCTTTTTAAATCATTTTTTAAACATTTTTAAAGGTGAGTGCTCCCTGGCCACACCCTGGCCAGCCAGCACCAAACAGACCCAAGAAAAGACATGAACACGAATCACCTTCCCTATGAGCCAAAGCTGCAGCACTGCCTCCTTCACCTTTTTAGAAGTTTTCTTATTAAAGAAATTAGAATCACCGTACCCCAACAAGAAGAAGCCAGGCTTCGCCTTCTCCCTCCACCTGCCCAGCTCTTCCTTTTCCCATGCCCCAGGCTCTTCCTTTTAGAAGGCTTTTTTAAAGACCTGGCACGCATGTCTTAGCTAAATGACCCTGGCCACATGTTCCTTTCTTTCTGGAGCTGGAATTGGTAAGTCAATGATTTCACTGATTTTGGGAGGGGGGGTTGTGCTAGATTTCATTTATGTCTTGGGGGTATTGTGGGGGAGTCTGTGCTAACATTTCATTTATGTCTGGGGTGGGTGTTGTGGGGGCTACATTTTGTGTTTGTGCTACATTTCATTTATTACAATCACATAGACTTCAACTATTATAATGGGCTGAAAATGGAATGGTAATCTGGCCCTGTAATGCATCTTTGTGATATAACAGAAACAGTTTTGACTGACAACCCACAAGTTCTGTAATTTTTAGCATTTTTATAATAAACTGGAAACTTTTTTGAGTGATAAACGCCTGGTCTTTATTAGTATTTATAATTAATATTGTTGTCCTTATTATTAGTTAAAAGTACAGTTACTTAAAGACAATTTTTTTTATTTGAAAAATAATGGCAATTAATGGCAGCCCCACCAGAAAAAAATTGCCCCACAAGCCACAAAATCCTGGCTACAGGCCTGGGCCTTGCAGCTGACTGACTGGATTCTGGGCCACTGTCATCTCAGCCACACTGTTGCATTGCAAAGACATCGCTCACCCACAACAGTGTGGTTGCCAGGAATTTCAGCAGTGTCTCTACCATCACAGCTCCATTTCAGGGGCCGTAGGGATGTCAGTCTCCAGGTGGGACCTGGGGATTCCAAGAATTACAGCTCATCTCCAGACTACGGAGAAAATTGATGCTTTGGAGGCACCTGTATCCCACTGAAGTCATTGTCCTTCCCAGGCTCTATCCCCAAATCTCCAGGGGTTTTGCAACCTGGTGCTGGCAGCCCTCCCCGCTATTCCCCACCAGGGAGGACGTGGCAGGGAGGACGTGGCAACCCTCTGCAGCACTTCTGGAGTTTGATAGAGCTTCCACAAACCCTTTAGGGCACTGACTAGTAGTGACTGTGCTGTTCTGCCAGCAGTAGCCTCATGGTGGGGCCATGTATGCAGCATATGTTTTCATGCACTAAAGCCCTCATCAGAGCAAGAAGTGTGTCCTCAGTTGCACTGTGTATGCATATATGTATAGTGTAAACAATGAGGCCAAAAGCTCATGAAATGCAAGAGAAACAGTCTATGACATTTCTTTGTAAAGATCACATGTACACAGAATACAGGTGACTCTGTAGAGGCCCTGGTATCTATCAGCCCAGAACACTGGATTGTAGGGTGCCATTAATATAGTTGATCATTGACACCACCTCTCCCCCACCCCTTGCAGAGGGAATCAGACCTTTGGTTTTCTGGGACCTAGAGTGAGTCTGTGAAGAGTTTGGGGAGATAACTAGAGCTCCATTGATGGAAAATCATACCAAATCAGACAGTTTAAACTGAGATCCTCAGAAGGTTTTGAGTGGGTTATTATTCATCAATATGCTAATGACACTCAGCTTTATAACTCATTATCCAAGCCTGCGAAGGCATCTGTGAAGGTCCTGAGCCACAATCTCAAGGCTGCAGTCAAGTGGCTATACTGAAGCTAATCCAGACATGATGGAGGTGATGCTGGTTAGGAATTCAGAATTTTGTTTAGTTTCATGCAATGCTCCCTCTAAGCTGAGGAGTCTTGTAAGCAAAAAATCTACTTTGTGAGCTATGGGCATTAAAGTTGTGAGCGAGCAATTAGGCTACTGAATAAATTAGTTTGCTCTGGAGCCTTCCTTCCTGAGCTAAGACAAAAAACTGTGAGCCAGAGGCTGAAAAGCTGTGAGCTAGATCACACTAACTCAGCTTAGAGGGAAAACTGGTCATGTACCAGACTTAGATGGGGTTAATCTTTCCAAAGCAGATCAAGCTAAGAGGTTGGGGGTGCCCCTAGACCTAGCCTTATCAACACAGAAACAGGTCAAATGTTTTTCACTGCCTAGGGCCCTCAGGGAGGGGTTGTGGCTCAGTGGAAGAGCATCTGCTTAGCATGCAGAAGGTTCCAGATTCAATTCCTGGCATCTCCAGTCAAAAGGGCTAAGCAGTAGGTGAAAGACCTCTGCCTGAGACCTTGGAGAGCTGCTGCCAGTCTGAGTAAACAATACTGACGTTGATGGACTGATGGTCTGACTCAGTATAAAGCAGGTTCATGTGTGTATGCTTCAAACTGCATCTTCCCAGTGTACGCCCTGTGCTACTCGTGTTCCGCACATAGCCTCTTCCTTAAGTGCCCCCCCTTTGGACTATCTACCTACAAGAAGACTCACTGCCTTTACAAAGACATGAAAGGCAATCTCATTCCAAAGAGCATTTGGTGGAGAGTAAATTGTCTCAACAGATTTTGCTGTGTTTATTCTACTCCTATGTGCTTTTAAATTTGTGAGTTGAGTTGTGTTTTTTAATCTAGTCTTACTTTTGTTGACTATCATAATTTAAATTCTTACAACATGGTTGCTATGTTATTCACCTCTTTGCATTCAATATAAGATAGACAGACATGTAATGGGATAATACAGCAAAAGGCATTGCTGGCATATGGCAACATATTAACCATAGAGTGGGCAGACAAATGAACTTCTGATAGTCAGCACTACATTATAGAACTTAATGACATCAACCATACTATCAGAGACATAGAATCATAGAGCTGGAAGGGACCTCCAGAGTCATCTAGTCCAACCCCCTGCACAATGCAGGAAATTCACAGTGACCTCCCCGACACATGCAGTGACCCCTGCTGCATGCCCAGAAGATGGCAAAAAAACCTTCCATGATCACTGGTCAAACTGGCCTGAAGAAAATTGCTTCCTGATCCCAAAGTGGCAATTGGCATTTCCCTGGGTGTAAGAAAGGGTCATGAGAACTAAACACTGATGCAACCCTTCCTGCCCTCCCTGTCATGAACTGCTTAAGTTCACAGAATCAGCATTGCTGTTAGCAATCAAAAAGCCTCAAAAAGCTGTTGCTGTCTATACAGGACAAACAGGCCAGTCTCCTCACAAAAGTATAAATGGACACAAGTCTGACATAAAAATGAAAATATTCAGAAACAATAGAGAAGACGTTTGTCAGGCTTTCAGTCAACTGACTCTCGAGCACAGGCTTTCTTGAAGAAAGTTTATTGGAGAGATTTGAGATACTGTAAAGGTGAACTCTTTGTCAGGAATGAGGGGGGAAAGAGGGGGGGCATTGTTTTCCCACCATAGAAAATAATAGAGGGGATGGGAGCAACCTGTTTGGGGGCCTGTAGAATTGGACCCCCTAGTCCAATATTCTTGAAACATGGTGGGTATCTTGGGGAGAGGCTCCAGCAGCTACTCTATGATTTTGGAGCCTCTCCCTCAAACCCCCTTTCCTCCAGCCCCCAGAATATACCCTATGTTTTTGCCATTGACTTCAATGGCCCATAGGATATAATGGGGCCAAATGGCTGCCGAATTTTGGCAGCAATTCGGCAGCAAGCCAATTCAGATAAGAGAATCTGAATCGGCCCACAGCAGCCTGAAAGGGGCCTGAATTCGGGGGTGCATTTGGTTCAGACGAACCGAATGCACATCCCTCCAGCAGCCGGCTTGCTCGGGCTCTCTGCAGCCGCGGGGATCCTGAGCAAGCCAAGGGAAGGGAAGGTGGTTTAAACCGCCTCTCCTTCTCTCCAGCAGCTGACTTGCTCGAGCTCCCCAAGCAAACCAAGGGAAGGGAAGGTGACAGAGCAGCTGGAGACATTGAGCCTCAGCTCCACAAGTAATGAGCATTCAAGCCCTGCCCCCAGAAGCCCTCAGGCCAGAGCACCTGGAGCAGTCTTGGGAGGTGGATTGGCAAAAAGCAAAACCAAAAGCACAGGAACTTGGGAGAACTCCAGGAATGGAGCCGGTTCCTCTTCCACAGCCCAAAATGCGACCCACGAACCCTGAGCTTGCTTTTTCTCATTTGCGAGTCTGGCCTCCACACTCCTTTAACGAGGCAGCCCTGAAGCTTGGGGCGGCAGGAGTTTCTTTGCATGCAGCTTGTGTGGCTGGCTGAGTGCCTCTTCTGCTTGCCCACCTCTCGCCTCTGCACCTCATCTTCTGCCAGGCATGGAGGAGCCCAGCTCGCCCAGGCTTCTTGCCTCCTGCTGCCTTGGCCCTCTGGTGCACGGGTGAGTCCCCAAAGTTTGACTCTTCCTCTACAAGTCTCTGGAGCTGGAGGTATTAACCTCTGTGCCTCCTGCCTGCTATGGCTGCATAATTGTGAGAGATTTCTTAACATTGTGTTCTTGCCAGGGAAGCTGGGGACCCTGCCCATGAGTCTCCATTTCATCCTCACAAGAACCCTGTGGGGTAGGTTAGGTAGAGAAGGGGAGATTTGGCCCGGGGTCACTCAGCCAGCAGAATAAGAATACAAACTTGGGTCTCCCCACATCAATCTGCAACTCTGACCACTGTGCAGTGCTGCCTCTACTGATCTGTAATGTTCCAGAGGTGTTGTAATGTAATATTCAGTTTCTCAAATGAGTGTATGCCTGTCTGTTGGTCCACTTAGGAGTCTTGATCCTGGTTGTGTGGTGGGCTAGTTGTGGCAATTGGTAGGGGAGCTCAGTATTTCTGTATACAGTTGTAGGGGCTTTATTGCAATGTGGTATGGCCTGATATTATGTTCTTATTCCAGTGTGGGGTGTGTGTGGGGCAATGGAAGCTGAGTGATAGGGTCTCTCCGAGTGATTGCCAGAAGTGAGATGTGTCCTGATCTTGTGTCTTACAGATAATCTTACAAATAGTCCTTTGCATTAATATCATGCTTTCAACTTTAAAAGGATCATAATGGTAATTGTGTGAACTTAGGCAAATCACAAGAGGTAGAGCAGGAAGGGTTGCACCAGTGCTTAGTTCTTTTGGCCCTTTCTTACACGCCCAGGGAAATGCTGATCACCACTTTGGGGCCAGGAAGCAATTTTTTTCCAGGCCAGTTTCGCCCCCAGTGATCCTGGAGCTTTTTTTATCATATTCTGGGCATGGAACAGGGGTCACTGGTGTGTGTGGGGGTATTAGTGAATTTCCTGCATTGTGCAGCGGGTTGGACTAGATGACCCTGGAGGTCCCTTCCCACTCTATGAGTCTATGATTCTATAATTCACCCAGGCTGGCTGTGAGCACACCAGCACCTCTGTCAGGCAGAAGCGCCTGAGATCCTCCCCCCCCCCTTTCCTTTGCTCCGCTTGGAGGTGAAGGGAAGGGAGAGGGGAGAAAGAATGGATCCCAGGTCCTTCTGCCTGTCAGAGGGGCTAGTGCACACTTCCGGTGATGTCAGGGTGTGTGGCATATGCTAATGAGCTCCTGCCGCTCTTTTTCTATGAAATGACCCCTGCTTGTACCCATTCATTTTCCTCAAGTCCAAAGTCCCTCCATTTCACCAGGTAGTATAGTTGGCTCTGCTTTAAGCAGGAGTCAAGGATTTCCTCCAGAACATGGTGGAGTTCCCCATCTATCAGAAGAGGAGGCGGAGCCGGAGGGCACTGCGCCCAGGGAGAGGGTCCCGGATCCTTCTTCAATAGGCTGAAATGAAATACAGGATGCAAATGATGTAATGTTTGGGGGAGACAGAGTTCTACAGCTACTTTGTTAATCACACACACCACTTTAAAAGGGGCTACATATTTCCAACCTAATTTCCTTCGGGGTTGCAGCCCTTTTAAGTGCTTGGTAGACACGTAGACAAAGTCTCCTGGAGCTAAGTCCCATTCGGGGCTTCTTTTCCCATCAGCATTTGTAATCCGCTTTGGCTTTCTCTAAGGACTTTTGTAATACATCCCAGTTTTTAGTTACATTTGACCACCATAGCTGGGCATTGCCCTAGATAGGTTTAGCAAGGTCGACCGTGGGAAGGGGCCCCCCTTCATATCCATGTACTGCCTTAAATGGGCTCATGTCAATGGAACAGTGAAAGGAGTTGCTGTAGCTGTATTCCGCAAATGGCAAAAGGGGTACCCAATTATCCTGTTGATAGTTCACATAGCACCTTAACACTTGTTCAAGTATTTGATTTGTGCACTCAGTCTGTCCGTCAATCTCAGGGTGGTAGCTGATACTCAGCCCCCGCTCTATGCCCATTAGTTTTAAGAGTTCTTTCCAAAATTTAGCAATGAATTGAGCCCCGTGGTCAGAAATGACCTTTTTTGGCAAACCATGTAATTTGATCACATGCTGCAAAAACAGGGAGGCTAGTTGCTTTGCGGTGGGAATTTGCTTGCAAGGAACAAAATGTGCTTGCTTTGAGAACAGGTCCACCACCACCCAAACCACAGTCTTTCCCTGACTCTCTGGTAGGTCTGTTATAAAATCCATGGAGATCACTGACCAGGGACGTTCGGGGGTTTCCAAAGGGTGGAGTTGCTCGGGTATTTTACCCCCCTCCCCTGTCTTTTACTCATTAGACAGGTTTGGCAGGTGGCTACATACTTTTAAACATCTTTGCACCATCCTGGCCACCAAAATTGTTGTTGCAATAGGTGCAAGGTCTTTAAAAACCCAAACTGCCCAGACAGTTTGTTGTCATGACTTTGCGCCATCACAGTTCCTCTTAGGGAGATGTGTACATACACCTTTCCCCCTTTGCACCAACTTCTGTTCTCCTGGTGCTGTAATCCTTCATGCACCACCACTCTAGGTCCTGAGGTGAAAAAGCAGCTTTGAAACTTTCCAACCAGTCCATAACTTCCGTCTCCCTCCCTGCTTTCACCCGGTTATGCGTCACCACCGCCCCTCCCAACTGGGCAGGGGAGAAAAACGTGTTGGTGACCTCATCCCATTGGCTTGCGTGCTGGGGTAGGCGAGAGAGGGCATTGGCCAAAAAGTTGGACTTCCCGGGGAGGTACTTGATGGTGAACTGAAACTTAGAAAAGAATTCCGCCCACCCAAGCTGTTTAGCGTTTAAGTGGCGGGGGGTTCTGAGTGCCTCTAAGTTCTTACGGTCAGTCCACACCTCAAAAGGTACCAGCGCCCCCTCCAACCAATGGTGCCAAGTAGTAAGGGCCGAATTCACTGCAGCAGCTTCCTTATCCGAAACTGCCCAGTTACATTTGGCCCCAGAAAATTTCTTTGAAACATAAGCGAGGGGGTGCAGTTTGCCATCATCTCCCCATTGCAGGATCAACCCCCCCCCCCATTGCCACATCAGAAGCGTCTACCTGGACAATAAACCCCTTACTCTCGTTGGGGTGATGTAAAATGGGCTCCGAAGTGAGTAAGAGTTTTAATTCATCGAAAGCCTGTTGGCATTCGGGGGACCATACGAGCTTATTCCCTCCTTTGGTAGCTTCCAGAGCCTTCCCATTAGTCTTTAATATGTCAGTCAGGGGCAGAGACACTTGCGCAAATTTAGGGACGAAGGGACCCTAAGAAGCTCTGAAGCTGTTTACGGGTTTTAAGGGGCTCCCAACCCACTACATCCTGCACCTTCTTGGGGTCCATCCCCAGTCCCTGCTGGGTTATGCAGTACCGTAGGAAGTCTATCTCTGTTTTGTGGAACTTGCACTTTGAGAGCTTGGCAAACAGATGGTTGTCATATAGTGCAGTCAACACCTCACACACCAACTTCATGTGTGAATCCAGCTCTTGTATGTACACTAACATGTCATCCAGATAGACAACAACCCCTTTGAACAGGTGCTTGTGCAATACTTCATTAATTAGATACGTGAACACTCCCCGGGCTCCCGCCAAGCCGAATGGCATTACCAAATATCCAAACTGTCTCAGGGGGGTGTTAAAAGCTATTTTATGCTTGTCCCCCTCTCAGATGCACACTCTAAAGTATGCCTCCCAGAGATCCAATTTCGTGAAATATTTCCCTTTAGCTGCCTCGGCTAGCAAATCTTTTATTAGTGGCAAGGGGTAGGCATTCGACATGGACACTGCATTCAAGCTCCAATAGTCCATACACAGTCTCAAACCCCCATCCTTCTTCTTCCAAAAGAGTATGGGGGCCGCAAAAGGGGAGGTAGTGGGGCGGATAAATCCCCGCTCAAAGTTTTTATCAATGAACCGCCGTAATTCCTCCCTTTCTGGGGGACTCATAGCATATAGCTTCTCCTTGGGAATTTTGTGGCCCGGTAGTATTTCGATGGCACAGTCAGTCTTACAGTGGCTTTCAGTCAACTGACTCTCGAGCACAGGCTTTCTTGAAGAAAGTTTATTGAAGAGATTTGAGATACTGTAAAGGTGAACTCTTTGTCAGGAATGAGGGGGGAAAGCGGGGACCCAGGGTATAACTGAAACCTACATTCCAGTCATATGTCACACAGTCACAAGTATAAGTAATCCTAAGAACCCAGATAGATACAATGGTTCAACTAGCCATTCAAAGTCTTATCTTCTTCAAGGACATTCTCATGAGAATACTCCCGAGTTACTGCTTGAGAAAATGGTTACTGCATTGCCTCCCTAACCTACAGTCATTCATACACACTCACTCCCTTCCACAGCTTCCCTCTCTCCCACCAGGAATGTCAGAGAGGGTGAGCGATAAGCGGGTGGCAAGATACATCTGCTGCAGCTGGGAAACTGAGGAGGGGAAAGAGGAACGGGGTGCGGGTTATTAACACTTCAGGTGTAGACATCATAAAAAGGGGTGAACCCGAGTCTGACAACATTTCAGATTCTCAGAACAGTCTGTTGCCAACCTGAAAGTCACTGCTTGTCCCATTCCATACTTGCCATGCTAGGCAATGAAGATCACAGACAAGCAAGAACATGCCAGGCTGGATCCAATGGTCAAGGCAGGAGCTAGAGAGGCAAACAAGCAGGGTCTGGAGACCTGAAGCCTAGCAATAATCTGCTACCCAGACTAAAGCACAAACTAGTTGACAGGTGATGTTGAACTAACAAAGCTTGGGATTCAACTGTGGGATTATATAGGGAACCGAGAGCACCACCCTTTCCTGTAGCCAGGGCTATGTTCCTAATCCTGTTCTAAAGAGCTGCATCTTCCTCCTGAGAGAGACTGCACTGTGGGATGTCCTGAAGTGTCCAGTAGGCACTACTCCACCCAGTCCAGGCTTCAGCTCTGGCCCTCTGCCTTCTTTGTTGCTGGTTTTGGGGGGAGATTCTAGAGGTACAGGAGAGGGACAGGTCCTCTCAGGGTGTTCCTGGTCTGTTGGTTGCAAGAGAACAGGAAAGAAAGCAGGGGGGCTTCCCCTGGAACTTCTACAACACATGAAGCTTTAGGCATAGTAGGGAGCATGAGGGAACTCTTCTTCTTCCAAGGAGTCCTGTTCCAAGCACTGGATGGGCTAGCATAGGCCTTGACACTGTTATTCAACAAAGAACTTCAGAGACTCTGGTATGACATTGTAGAAGTAGAACTTATCAGGAAGTTTAAGTCTATCAGCTTAGGTATCAGTCACAATAATGTTTGTTTTTTCTCAGCTACAAAAATTCTAAAAACATTATGGGCCATTATTGCTATTCCTGGGATCCCAGATCACCGCAGACTGTGACAGCAGCCATGAAATTAAAAGACGCCTACTCCTTGGGAGGAAAGCGATGGCGAACCTAAACAGCATGATAAAAAGTAGAGACATCACCCTGCCAACAAAAGTCCGCATGGTCAAAGCAATGGTATTCCCAGTAGTCATGTATGGCTGCGAGAGTTGGACTATAAGGAAGGCCGAGCGCCGAAGAATAGATTCTTTTGAACTATGGTGCTGGAGAAGACTCTTGAGAGTCCCTTGGACTGCAAGGAGATCAAATCAGTCAATCCTAAAAGAAATCAACCCTGACTGTTCCCTGGAAGGCCAGATAATGAAACTGAAGCTCAAATACTTTGGCCACCAAATGAGAAGGGAGCACTCACTGGAGAAGACCCTGATGCTGGGAAAGATTGAAGGTCAAAGAAGATGGGGACGGCAAAGGATGAGATGGTTAGACAGTGTCATAGATGCAACGAACATGAAACTGGGCAAACTTCAAAGGATGGCAGAAGACAGGAGGGCCTGGCGGGAGCTGGTCCATGGGGTCGCGAAGAGTCGGACTCGACTGCGACTGAACAACAACAACAATAGAGAGGGCGGTGGCGACACAGTTAGAGGGCTTTCTGGATGACGCTTCAGTCCTGGATCCTTTCCAGTCCGGCTTTCGCCCGGGCCACGGGACGGAGACTGCTCTGGTTGCCTTGACAGACGATCTCCAAAGGCATCTGGATCAAGGTGGTGTGGTGGCATTGCTGCTGTTAGATCTGTCGGCCGCATTCAATATGGTTGACCATCAGCTTGTGACCCACCGCCTTCACGACGTGGGGATTCAGAGGCTTGCCCTTCAATGGTTTGCCTCTTTTCTCCAAGGTCGGGGACAGAGGGTGGCGATTGGGGATCAGCGCTCCTGGAGGCATCCTCTTGAGTGTGGGGTGCCACAGGGGACAGTGCTGTCCCCAATACTATTTAACATCTATATGCGCCCCCTCGCCCAGATTGCTCGGAGTTACGGGCTGGAGTGCCACCAATATGCGGATGACACCCAGCTCTATCTAATGTTGGGCGGCCGGTCAGATTCCGACCCGGATGACCTTCATCAGGCATTGCAGGCTGTGGCTGGTTGGCTCAGGCTGAGTCGGCTGAAGCTAAACCCGGCGAAGACAGAGGTCCTGGGCTTAGGTCAGGTCGGTTCAGGGCTGGGGCTCCCTCTCCCGGCCTTCGATGGGGTGTCTTTAGTGCTGAGGGTTAGAAGATTGGGGGTGCTCCTGGACTCTTCTTTAACGATGGAGGCCCAGGTAGCAGCCACTGTCAAGTCAGCCTTCTACCATCTGCGGCTGTTGGCTCCCTACCTTGACCACAATGACTTGGCCACAGTGATCCATGCGACGGTCACCTTGAGGTTAGACTACTGTAATGCTCTCTACATGGGGCTGCCTTTGTTGCAGATCCGGAAGCTGCAGCTGGTGCAGAAGGCAGCAGCCAGGCTGTTGATGGGTCTCTCTAGGCGAGATCATGTCCAGCCTGTCTTGAAGGTGCTGCACTGGCTGCCAATAGCGTACCGGGTCCACTTCAAAGTGCTGGTTCTTACCTATAAAGCCCTATATGGTCAGGGTCCATCTTACCTAAGGATCCGCCTTTCCCCATATGTTCCCCCAAGGGCACTATGGTCGGGGGCAAAACATTTGCTGGCCGTTCCAGCCCCAAGAGATGTTAAATATGCTGTGACTAGGGCCAGGGCTTTTTTGGTGGTGGCTCCTATCTGGTGGAACAAGCTCCCGGAGGAGATCAGGGCCCTGCAGGACCTTATGCAGTTCCGCAGGGCCTGCAAGACGGAGCTATTCCGACAGGCTTTCGAGTAGGAGCCGCCACCGTCACTGTACCACCATCACGTTGCCATCTCTGGCGTTGTGAACTGGCCTTGGGAATGGAGACTGGACAGCATAGACCGATCAAGAAGAGACAGCAGTACCTCTGAAACATTGCACTGGAGTCCCCGTCTTGGATGATATATTGTTGTGAGCACCGATTTTAAATGTATAATGTAATCTGATTGTTTTAATTGGTTTTAGTGTTATGTATGGCAATTGCCTCTTGTTAGCCGCCCTGAGCCCATGTGGAAGGGTGGGATATAAGCCTAATAAATAAAGTAATTAATTAATAGTAAATAGTTATAGGTCTGAGGGCACTGTGCAGATCACTTGACAATTCACTACAAAATTTAACTTTGAGTTATTTGACTGCTACTTGCCATGAGTGCCTGTTAGCAGAAGAAATTATATCAAAATACACTCTTCTAGGAACTAATTTTGAAGGGGTTTATAAATCACACCTGCTCTGAAAGTTTGAGCCCACTATTTCTACTTTGTAGAATAGAACAAAGAACAAGACTAGGCAGCTATCCAGCTTTGTGCTTCTGGGCAGTGATTTCAGCACACCCAACAATACAGTTTTCTCTGCTCAGTCAAAGCATGTATCCAGTTTTAGTGTATTTCAGAAATAGGGCTGGGGAGAAAAAAATGGAAATGGAAGTGTTTTTTTTAAAAAGTTTTGTTTTTCAGATAAACAATACAGGTAAAGAAAAAAAAGAAATTAAAAAATTAGCAACCTTCAAATCAGATATTGTTGGAATATTCATGATAATAGGTAAACGATTACAAGAATCTTATATTCTAATATGAAGTCTGCCCATAGTTGGATACTTAAATGCAGTGACTGGAACTGTGAATGGGCAAGACAGATCTTTCTACAAGCCTGCAAAGTGTCCCAGGTTTGCAGAAAAATGTGAAAACTAACAAACAAAAAACACCATTCTTTTTAAAATCTGAAAATGGTAAAAGGAGCACCTATAGCTTTAAGCAACAAATTTCCTCAGTGGCTGTTGCTAGGCAACTACAGTATTCCAGGCTGGGTTTGTGCTGGGGGGGAGGGCCCTTTCCAGGTCTATTTTGGCCTTTGTGAGAGGGCACCTTGGGGCCAGGCCTGGCTAAGGTTCCCAGTTCCAAGCTGGGAAATTCCTAGAGATTTTGTGGTGAAGTCTGAGGAGGACAGGGTTTGGGGAGGGGAGAGGCTTTAGCTGGATATATTGCCACAGAGTCCACTCTCCAAAGCAGTTATTTTCTTCAGAGGGACAGTCTTTGGGAATTCAGTTGTAATTCTGGGAGATCTGCAGGTCCCAGCTGGAGGTTGGCAACCCTAGACCTGAAAGCAACCTCTGGGTAACTTGATACCACGCAACTTGCATGACTGAACTTGGCTTGGCTTCTTGCTACTGTTTAACAGCATCCACCCTATGAAAGGCAGCATGGTGTAACAGTTAGAATAGGGTCTGGGAGATCCAGGTTTGAATTCCCATCTTGCTATGGAAGCTCACTAGGTGATTCTGGACCAGTCACATACATTTGGCCTAACCTACCTCACAGGGTTGTTATGCGGATAAATAGGAGAGGAGAGGAGAATTATGAAAATCTGCTTTGGTCCCCACTGTGGAGAAAGGTAGGTTGGTGAATAGCTGAGAATGTGGGAATGAGGCAGGGAAAACGGAGGATATGAGTTTATCAAGAGGACAGAAATAGAAAATAGTGTGGGGAGGGGAATGCAGGGGGCACTCCCTACCATGCAAGTGGGCCTGGCCCAGTTGCCAGCACCACACAACTGGGCCACAGTTTTTCTAGGCAGAGGCTGCCAGTGGGGAAAGAAAGCTGAAGACATGAAGGAGATAAATGGTAGGTTGGCTGTTGGCTGGGAAGGAGATAGATTTGCCAACTCTGGGTTAGAAAATACCTGAAGATTTGGGAACTGGAGCCTCAGGAGGAAAAGGACTTCAGAGGAGTATAATGCCATAGAGTCCATCCTTTAAAGCAGCCATTTCCTCCAGGGCAACTGTAATGTACTCCGCCATGACCACGTGCGCGACCGTTGGGCCATGCGGTCAGGCAGAGTCCTGAAGCTTTGCTCCTCCAGGACAACAGCCGAGCGGATTCTAGCCCGCACCTATCAGAGGGCCAGGTCCGCAGCCGAGAGCCTATGGGACTCTCGGCTACTGTATATAGCCTATAGGGAAATAGGGGGTGTGTTTGGTGGTGGGTTTTCTGAGCATATAAACCGGCCTGCGAGCCGGCTTTCTTCGTCTTGTTCCCTCTGAATAAAAGTACTCTGCTGAAATCACCCAACGCTTCTCAGTACTTTTCACTGGCAACGAAGGTAGGATTCTACCTTCCCTGAACAAGACCCGGACGAACCGCACGCACCGAGCCCCGATTGAGACTGCCGCCGCCGCACTTGGATCACTGCTCATCGCACTGCGCCTCGCTCCGTAAGGCCGCCAGCAATCTCCGCTCGCCATCTTGCCTCACCTCGCCTCGCCATCTTGCCTCGCCTCGCCGCCAAACGACGAACTAGCGAGCGAACATGTCGTCCCCGGCCTCCACCGCGTCCTCCTCTGCCTCCGCCTCAACCTCCCAGGATGGCATCGCTTGTTTCGACCTCTCTCGTCCCGAGCAGTGGGAAACGTGGGTAGTGATCCTCAAGAACTACCTGACGTGCCTGAAGATCACCGACCCAGGTATGAAGAGGGCCCATCTCATCCGCTTCTGTGGGATGGAAACCCTCCTTCTCCTGCAGGAAAGATCGCGCCCCGCAAGGTACAGGACGAGAGTTTCGACGCGCTGATCAAAACCCTCACCGACCATCTTGCCCCAAAGTCGACCACATTCGCGGAGCGAGTGGACTTCTTTGCGAGGGTCCAAGGCCCTGAGGAGAGAGCCGCCGAGTTCCTGGCGGGCCTCCGGCGGGCCGCCACACAGTGTGCTTTTCCTAGCCTGGAAGACACGCTGCTAAATCAATTCATAGTGGGACTTTTGCGAGGCCAAGTTGCGCCGACGCCTAGTCAGGCAGGACGACTTGACTCTGGACAAGGCACTGAAGGACGCCGCGGCCTACGAGAACTCCCGCCAAAACCGCGGCGGAAACGCGGTCCATCGCACTCAAGCCACACCGGAGTCGGCCGACTCCGAGGAAGACGAGGTGCTTCAAATCAGCCGCCAAACCACAAAACCACACCGTGCAAGGGGGGCACCACCAGCGAGGGCGCTCGGGCCAGCCCCAACATGTGCCAGTTGCAGAGAAGCGCACGAACGCCGGACCTGTCACTTCCGGGACGCAGTTTGCCGGGCCTGCAACAAGCAGGGCCACATCGCCAGGGTCTGCCGTGGCCGCCGACAGCAAAGCAACAAGTCAGCACACCGGGCAGAACCGATCCACACTGTGGACCTCCACTCCATCGACCTCCACACCATTTCCCACCAGCCCCAGCCAGGTGCAGTGCTCCGGGACGGCCGAAACAAAGTCCACGTTTCGGTTCGGATAGAGGGGTCCCCCTGTAGCATGGAGCTAGATACCGGCTCCAAGTTCTCCATAATGTCGGAGGAGACACTGCGGAGGGTGTGTCCCAACGGGGGCCCCCCTCTGCGCAAGCCACAATTCAAATTACAGGATTTTAACAAGAATCCAGTGGCTGTGCGGGGCTAGGGCAAATTCGTGGTGGAATTCCAGGACTTCAAGGGGTATCTGGACATTCTAGTGGTGGGCGGCCGGCTTTCCAGCCTCCTCGGGATGTCATGGTTCAAGCCTCTGGGCTTGACCATCGGGGGGCTCCACCAGCTACAACGTGTTGATTTCACGGAGGTGTGCGATGAGTTCCCGCAGGTTTTCGACGGGTCCCTCGGCCGGTTCACGAGGCCGCCCATCTCCCTAGATTTGGATCCAGCGGTCCGCCCCATCCGGATAAAGGCCCGGCATCCGCCCATCGCGATGAGGCCAAAGATCGAGGCGGAACTAGTGCTGGAACCGGTAGCATCCGCCCAGTGGGAGACCCCTATCGTCACGCCGGTCAAGCCTAACGGGGATGTCAGGATCTCTGCGGACTATAAGTGCTCCCTGAAAAAGGCGCTACAAGACCACGCGTACCCGGTACCTGTGGTCAGCCACGTGCTGGCAGCGCTGGCCGGGGCCCGCATCTTCAGAAAGCTGGACTTGGCACAGGCCTACCAGCAGTTGCCGGTGGACGCTGCCACGGCGGAGGCCCAGACTATTGCTACCCATAAGGGGGCTTTCCGGGTCCACCGGGTCCAGTTTGGGGTTTCTGTCGCACCAGGGATTTTTCAATCTTTTATGGACTCTCTCCTTAAAGGTATTCCGGGAGTGCAGCCGTTTTTAGACGACGTGCTCATCGCCGCCCCCAACGCCGCCTCATTCGCCGATCGCCTCCGGACCATGCTCCGACGTTTCGACAAGGCCGGGCTGCGGGTGAAACGGGAGAAATGCCTCCTCGGGGTCCCCAAAGTGAAGTTCCTGGGGTTCGCGGTGGACGCCCAAGGAATCCACCCCACGGCAGAAAAGACGACGGTGATCTCGAATGCCCCGGCTCCCAAGTCGAAAACTGAACTACAGGCCTTCTTAGGCCTCTTAAACTTTTATCATTCTTTTCTTCCCTTAAAAGCAGCCGTAGCAGAGCCCCTCCATCGGCTTCTCGACAAGGGCGCACCATGGGTCTGGGGACCAGCTCAAGCGGCGGCGTTCAGAGCGGTCAAGGATCTTCTAATCTCCAACTCGGTCCTCGCCTACTTCAATGAGGATCTGCCAGTCATACTGGCCTGTGATGCCTCTCCGTACAGGGTCGGGGTGGTACTGGGGCACAAACTGACTGACAGTCGGGAGGTCCCTGTGGCCTACTACTCCCAAACATTGTCGGTGGCGGAGCGCAACTACGCGCAAATCGATGAGGCACTTGCTATAGTAGCCGGGGTGAAAAAATTTCACCACTACCTTTACGGCCGGCTGTTCACAGTCTTAACAGACCACAAGCTGCTCCTGGGTCTGCTCGCCCCAGACCGCCAGACCCCCAGATGACCTCGCCAAGGGTGCTCCGGTGGTCTGTCTTCCTGGCGGGCTACAACTACTCGCTCCTCCATCGGCCCGGGAAAGCGATGGGGCACGCCGACGCCCTGAGCCGCCTGCCGCTGCCCACGACGGATCCGGAACAGGCGCCGGCCCACCAGATTGGCTCCTGGAATCCCTGCCCGACCAGCCGGTCCACGTGCGGGAGGTGGCCCGTCGCACCGCCCGGGACCCGATCCTCTGCCGCGTCCTGGACTGGGTGAGAAGGGGGTGGCCGGTGGCCACTGCAGGGCCGGACTTCACAGCCTACGCCTCCCGGAAAGATGAACTGTCCTCGCACAAGGGTTGTGTGATGTGGGGAGGGAGAGTGGTGATCCCCACACCACTCCGGGAACAGGTGCTGGCGGCACTGCACGAGGCGCACCCCGGGGTGGTACGCATGAAGGCACTGGCCCTGAGTTATGTGTGGTGGCCAGGACTGGATCGAGACATCGAGGACCAGGTAAAGAAATGCCAGCCATGCCAGGCCTCAAGCCCCAAACCTCCGTGAGCTCCAGCCCGAGCCTGGGAGTCTTCGCACGAGCCCTGGTCCCGGTTACACCTGGACTTTGTGGGCCCGTTCCAGGGCCAAATATTTTTCATCCTAGTAGACGCTTACAGCAAGTGGCTGTAGGTGGTGCCAGTGACGTCAACCTCCTCCAAGGCGGCCATCCAAGCGATGTGGCACATCTTCAGTGCCCAAGGTCTCCCAGACACCCTCGTCACGAACAATGGGACGGCGTTTACCTCGAGCAAATTCCAGAAGTTCACGATGTACTACGGGATCCGCCACGTCCGGTCCGCCCCGTTCCACCCGGCAACAAATGGGCAGGCGAAGCGCATGGTGCACACCACCAAAGAGGCGCTTCGCCGGATCGAGAGCAAAGATTGGGACTATAAGCTGGCAGCGTTCCTGTTCGGCCACCGCACGACCCCTCACACCGAAACGGGGCACAATCCCGCCGAGCTCCTGCTAGGTCGCCGGTTGACCTCACGGCTGGATCGTCTACACCCGGACCGGGCGCCAGAGGAGGAGCCAGTCATACGAGGTCTCCTGCGAGGACGGCCAACTGCTCCACCGCCACATAGACCAACTGCGGCGGTGGGTCCTTCTGCACGACCCTGAGGACCTGGAGTTCCCGGAATCAGATGAACCGTCTTTCCCCACGCCTGAAACCCAGTCCACGGGGCCAGTCCCCGTCAACCCCGCTCCCGAGCCTCCGTCGCCGCCACCGTCGGCGGCGCAACCTCCAATCTCCCCGCCCACACCCCCGGCTTCATCCACAACGCCAACACCGGAGCTACGCCGTTCTACTAGAACCAGGGTGGCCCCAGCGTACCTCCAAGACTTTGTATGTGGGTAGTCCGGACTATGGGGGGAGGGGTGTAATGTACTCCGCCATGACCACGTGCGCGACCGTTGGGCCATGCGGTCAGGCAGAGTCCTGAAGCTTCGCTCCTCCAGGACAATAGCCGAGCAGATTCTAGCCCGCACCTATCAGAGGGCCAGGTCCGCAGCCGAGAGCCTATGGGACTCTCGGCTACTGTATATCGCCTATAGGGAAACAGGGTGTGTGTTTGGTGGTGGGTTTTCTGAGCATATAAACCGGCCTGTGAGCCGGCTTTCTTCGTCTTGTTCCCTCTGAATAAAAGTACTCTGCTGAAATCACCCAACGCTTCTCAGTACTTTTCAGCAACTATGGTTGCCAACCTCCAGGTGGGTGGTGGAGATCACGTGGAATTACAACTGCTCTGTAGATGACAGAGATCAGTTGCACTGGAGAAAATGGCTGCTTTGGAGGGTGGACTCTATGACATTATACCTTGCTGAGGTTGCTTCCCTTCCCAAACCTCACCCTCCCAAAGCTCTGCCCCCAAATATTGAGGAAGTTCCAATCTAGTTGGGAGATCTGTTGTGATTCCAGGAGATCTCCAGTCCCCATCTGGAGTCTGGCAACCTGAGAAGGAAGCAGGAAAAGGTGAGAAGCTATGGAGGTTTTCAGAAAAGGGTGAAAGAGGAAATGGTGGGGGTGGTGTAGATTACTGATCTGTGCAGGCAAGACTGCAAGCTCCATGGACCCTGGCAGCTGCTGGGGGCCCTGCTGCTGATGCAGTGGATCCTGAAGGCCTGCTGCTGATGTGGTGGATCCCAGGAACCCTGCTGGCTATCAGTGGTGGCTCCTGGGGGCCTTGCTGCTGACATTGGATGCCAGGAACCTCTCTGGGAGCAGCTCTGGCAGTGGACACTGAGAGGTTCTCCAGTTTTGGTAGAGCCAGCATCCATGAGGCTCTCTGGGCCCGACTGGAGTGGCACCAGAGTTCAGGAGGCTCTCTGGGCTTGGCAATAGTGGCACAGGTGACCAGGAGACCTCCAGGCCTGGAGCAGCTCCCAGACTTTGCCACCACAGCGGCAGGACCCAGAAACCTAGAGCCTCACCTGGGTCGGCAATAAGGAAGCCAATCCAGGCACAGAACAACTTCCTGACACTGCAGCTGGTGTGGCCAGTAGGTTAAGGAGGGGACAGAAAGAGAGATGGGGGGGAGAGAGAGAAAGGGAGAGGGAGGAATAGCGAGGGTATAGGTTGACAGAGAAGGGCTGGATTGACAGAGAAGGAGGGCAAAGGAGAGGCAAAGTATGTTGTCAGATAAGGAGGAGGAGGAAGAAACAAGGGGGATAGTCTGAGAAGGGGGAGAAATAGAGAGGGGGGGAGGTTGACAGAGAAGGGAAGGGGGGACAAAAGTGGGAGAAGTTTGTTGGAGAAGCGGGGAGAGGGAAGGAATGAAGGTGGGGGATTCATCCTCCCCACAAGTGTTTTGCGGGTCCCTGCTTGTATATTCTAATATTGAAGATGGTCAGATCTGTGGATACTTAGATCCAATTACTTGAACTGTGAATGGGCAAGACAGATCTTTTCTACAAACCTGAACAATGCCCCAGGTTTGTAGAAAAGTCTGAAATCTAAAAAAAAACACCATACATTTGGGGGATTTTAAAAAGGAGGGTCTGTAGCTTTAACAAACGGATTTCCTCAGTGGCTGCTGCTAGGTAACCACAGAATTCCAAATCTTGGCTTCCGTTAATAAAAGGCAGGGGGAGTGGCATGGTCCGACTCCTTTCCAGGGTTGTTTTGGGGAAGGCCCATTGGAGCAAAGCCTGAAAGCAATCACTGGTGACTTTTACCCATCAAGACTAAGACACTGGATGGCAAAGGTTATATGACAAAATTGGGTTGCTGAAGATGTAGTATTATGGTTAAGTGTGCATGCACACGAAAGCTTATACCTAGAATTAAACTTTGTTGGTCTTAAAGGTGCCACTGGATTCAAACTTTGTTCTATGGTCAATACTGTAACTTTTCAAGGTAGTTCTCCTTGTAAATTCAGTTTCCTGGATTCAGACCCAGAACCCGTTTTGAATGTTATGGAATCTCTCCTTATATATAATTCTGTTTTTGTCCTGGACTCCCCTGAACATTCCAACACACTCTGAAATCATTTGGCTGAATGATATGTCATTCAGAAGGTCTCCCTATCTACTGGCTGCGTTCCCTGAGTCCTGCCTCCAACATTCTAAACAGTTTGCTGTTCCTCTCCCCCCCATAGCCAGTCAGAACACAGAGGTCATTTGCATATCTGGCCTCATTGGCCTTTGCCTCTAACATTCTAAACAGTCGCTGTTGGGAGTCCTGAGGTAAAATACATATCCCAGTCTCCCTGTGGGGCCTGGAGATCTCCCAGAAACCACCGTGTTCCCCAGCCACAGCACATCATTTCCCCTACAGAAAATTTCCCAGCTATTACGACTGATGTCCAGATGACCAAGATCAGTTCTCCTGGAGACAATGGCTGCTTTGGGCAGTGGACTCTATGGCATTATACCCTGCTGAAGTCCCACCCCACCCCACCCCAAACTTTGCCCTCCCCAGGCTCTATCCCTCAAATCTACAGGTATTTCCCAACACAGAGTTGGCAACCCTGTAACTGGCTACAGAACTGTTTTCCAGACCCTTGGAACCCAGAAGACATGGCATAGGAGGAGGAGGTTTACTACCTTAGGTGCCATTTCATAGCCCCAAATTAACATAAGTCAGGGGTGGAGGGAACCATGCCTGTTACCATGAGGCTGTCCTCCCATACTACCCACTTGGGGCAGCAAAATGACTTGAGACAGCCCTGCCTTATAGCTAAGCAGAAGGAAATAAAAATGGCTTGCCTCCTATTTTCCCCTTCCCTCTGCCAGCCCACCAGCCACAGCTGGGACACTCACGTGGAGCTTCCTTCTAGCACTCTTTTTTTCTTCCCACAACGGGCCTTATTCCTAGTATGAAATAATTATAAAAGGCGGACTTCTGGTTTAAGCGTTTCGCTGCTCTGACGCGTCCCGTCTCGCTCTGATGGGGATGTGCCGAGACACAGCTGACGGGAGGGGTCCGAGTTCATCCCGGACCTCCCCGTGGTCTCTGTAGGAGACCCTCAGCCTGGGGAGCTGAGGAGAGCCTCTTCCAAGGTGACGGCCAAGGAATTGAGGCTCACTTTATCCCCAAAGGGTACCTGTCCTGCCACGGGCTCCTCCGCAGCCTCACGGGCCACTGCGGGACTGGCGCAACCTGCGCCAGAACCTCGGCACACCCTGGAAGACAGAACCCCCCTGGGAAAGGGGTTCATGGAGCGACGAGGTCTGCAGCCACCGCGGTGTGGGAAAAACCGCAGGCGAATGACCAGAAGTCCCAGAGAGACTCACCTCCCCACGGAGAGGGAAGCCCTGGGGGGAAGGGGTAGCAGAGGAGACGGGACCGAGGAGACAGTCAGAGACGGGCTTGTTTCCTCGATCACCGACGTGGGAGGGACACGCTTGGTCTCGGGTGCGAGGACACTGGACAGGCCCAGCCTAACCTAGGGGAGGGGGTCTAGAGACGCCGCGGCAGCCGGCGTCTGGTCTCATTGTCTCTCCAGAAGTGGCCACTCCCCTACACACCCCAGTTCAGGAAGAGAGCCACAGGGAATCACAGGAGGGCAGGACTAGGCTAAAAACACACCATAAGGAAGGTGGAGGGGGGTGATTGACAGGTTAAGGGAGCAGTAGGGTTGCTAGATGAAGGAAAGGGAGGTGTCACCAGGGTGGAAACGAGGATAAAAGGAGGGAAACCAAGAGAGTCGAGGAGGATGTCGGTGGTGACTGGCTGGGAAAGCGAGAGAGATATAAAACGGCTGTTGACCCCGAGGAAGGGAGTGCTGAGAGTGCCGAAACTCCAGGACCTTTCCCAGTCTGAGGCTCTCATTTCCCTCCTGAGTTCTCAGCCACCACGGCAAGTGATCATCCGAGGCCTGGGGATACCCCAGGACACGATAGTACCATTGGTGTAGTGGTTAAGTGCGCGGACTCTAATCTGGAAGAACCGGGTTTGATTCCCCACTCCTCCACTTGCACCTGGCTGGATAGCCGTGGGCAAGCCGTAGCTCTGATAAGAGCTGTTCTTGAAAAAGAGCAGTTTCTGTCAAGAGCTCTCTGAGCCCCGCCTACTTCACAGGGTGTCTGTTGTGGGGAGGGGAAGGGAAAGGAGTTTGTAAGCCGCTCTGAGACACCTTTGGGTAGTGAAGGGCGGGGTATAAATCCAATATCTTCTCTTCTTCTTCTTGCCATGGAGCCAATATGGCGCTTAGAGACAACTGCCAGAGCAAGCGACCATGATCAAAACTTTAAAATGCTTCCAAAAGATCTCCAGGTCTCCAAACTGTGAGTTAAGCAGTGCTCAGGTGAAAAAGCGAACAGACCTTGGTAGTAATTGGAAGCGCCTAAGTTTGAAGCGTGGAGGGAGAGGGACCAAGCACCTCCCCCCCCTTTTTGAAAAAGATTTAAAAGCAGTTTTAAATCAGAAATAAAAAGACTTAGAAGTGCATAAGAAGTTAAGCGAATGCAAAAACTGCCAATATATATAAAGCGGATTCAAATCATATAACGTTTGCCTTGTTTTGGAAAACTTACTTCTTGTTGATATTATGGGTGGGAGAGGATGGAGGGCACCAGAGAAAAAACTGGTGACCGGAAATAACATACCAACGACTCCCTCTCAGAACCAGGAAGTAATTACAGACTTTTCTTCACTGTTAGCAAATGCACTGCACCCCCTGATGGAAAAGTTGACTAACCTCAATGCCAAACTGGACAGTGTTCAAAAACAACTGAATCAAATGGATAAAAGAACCTCAGTAACCGAGAAAACGTTGAAAAAAATGAAAAAACAGACTGAGAGCATCAACAAGAGAGTAGATGAAGCAGAGAAGGAAAGATCCTCCGATAAAACGCAACTAATACAGCTCCAGCTGGAAAGATCTACATATGTTCTACATTTCCATGGGATCCCTGAAGAGAAGAATGAGGACTTAAAAGAACTTTTGGCAGAGGCTTTGGCCCCATTAATGGATTACAAACAGGAAGACCTAGTGAAAGACATGGATGTAGCCTACAGGACTTACCCGGATTTTATAAAGAAAAATACACTCCCAGGGGAAACCTATTTAAAATTCACAAAACGATCTACCAGAGAACTAGTGTTAAAATCTACAATGGGAAAACCCTTAAAAATTAAGAATGAAGAGATAAAAATATTAAAAGACATTCCTTTTGAAGTCAGAAAAAGGAGGAAACTATACAGGATGCTTACTCTCACTCTGCAAAAAAAGGGAGTACCATATAGATGGTTATTCCTGGAAGGACTGGGCTTCAATTATCTGGATAAAAAAATACAAAATTGACTCTGTTCCAAAAGCTGGAAAATTTATGGACCAAATGTTTAACTCAAAATATAAGAAGAAAGAAAAGAACTCAAAACCAGATCAGGACGAAGAAGAAGAAGAATCCTATTCACAGGATTCAAAAAGCACTACTTCCACATCACCAGAAACATCGGAATCGGAGAAAGGAGAAGCCACCCCCAAACTCAAGAAAACGAAGAAACGCAGGAAGAAAAGACTCTAGAACAAGAACAACAGTTCTTAAAGGCAGAATTTGTGTTAAGCTATTAAATGCATATTCTTAAAGTAATACTGTAATGAACAAACCTGTATACCAAACTTGTAACATTAGGTTAATAAGCCTTACTTAGATCGTGATATGTATTAGCTTTCCTTTCCCCAAATCCAATAGATGAAATAGTTTAGTAGTTTTTTATGTATTAGTTTGCCCTCTTCCCATTTCCCATAGCTATAGTGTTAGGGTTTTAGTTTCCCTCCCCTTCCAACTTTTAGTTGTAGTTTTTGTGGTTTATAGAAAATGCAAATAAAAAATCCCCTTCGGGGGGCATTAAAAATGATAAAAGGCAATGTTTCTGAGCATGTAGAGAGTACATTTAAGTCAGAATTGTGGACTACCCCATATTCTTGGGATATCTGGTAGCAGATTTTGAGATTGGATGATGTAATTTCGTACAGGTCTGGCCCCTGACACTCCCTCCCTCTCTCCCTATTGGGTTAGGTGCTACTGAGATATAAGGCCTAGGCTTAATTGGCCATTCTGAGGCAATTTACTGTTCAGAGATAAACTTGTTCCACGTTTGAGATTGGATTTTATATCCCACTTTAGCGTGTATGTGTGCTTGTTAGATTAGCATCTCTTCCAAAAAAGCAGCTTGCCTTTTTTCTTCTGCCTTTTAGTACACAAGGGCATGCCTCCTGTTCCATCCTCTCCCTTGGTAATATGTTGCCATGCTGTGACAATCTTGCTTTCCATTTTCACCAAGGTGCTGTAGACACACAAAGGATGGGAAGCAAAGGTTTCTCCTTTGCTACAATCTGACATTGCCCCTCCAGCGTGACCTTGTCTGGATCATCTCCTTAGTAACTAGAAAGACCTGGCCCAGAGAAAACCTGCAGACCGCCTCCTTTAGTTACCTTTCCACCAGTCTCATGTCAAAGTTCTTGCGGTGGGGCAGAGGGCACAGTCGCTATGCCTAGCCTTACTGTTTGGTCCACCTCTCCGCCAGGCTGCCTAGCGTTTAAAAGAGAGAATCAAGCATGCATCCTCTTGGCATGTATCAAAGGAGTTCTTAAATGAAGTCCCTATCATCATATACCAGGGGTGGCCAAACTGCAGCTCATGAGCCGCATGTGACTCTTTCACACAGTCTAATTTAATGTTAATAAAAAGCAAATTTGCATATTTTCAATAAAAATGTATGTGTAATATTTGTTCATATCTTGCAGCTCTCAAACATCTAATGCTTATTCTGTGTGGCTGTTAGGTTAAACAAGTTTGGCCAGCCCTGTCATATACAGAAGATTATCCTGGACGGTTTATTTGAGAAGAGACACGGGTATAGAGGAAAATGAAAGACGTTTGTAGAAAAGAAGCATACAGAAGGGTAATGTGGTGGCGGCGGGGGAGGCAAAAAGCAGCGTCCTTAGAAGTCACTGGGATTCCCGCTGTACACCTCCGCAGGCCCTCTAGCTCCGCTTTAGCTCTCTCTTCGCCACTGGCCAAATGGTGCGTGCCAGCGTCTCCAGGGGAAAGGGACAGGAAGGCCTATCGCTCCCCAAAACAGCGGCTACGGGGCCTGAACTGAGCGCCCGCCCATCAGAAGAAAGGCGAAGGGGAGGCGCGCTGGCTCGGACTCGCCCTCCCGCCCAGGCCTTCCTGCTTTTGCCGGCAACTCCGTGGCGCCTCCTTAAATCTCTGCCGTTAAAATGTGGGCGGGCGTTTCAAGTCAAAGAGCGCTCAAATGTTTTTCCTTTTCAAAAAAAGCTGATGAGGGCAAGGAGAGGAGAGGAGGGGGGGAGAGACGGAGAAAGAGAAGCAGCAGCAGAAGGAGGAACCGGCTTTCTCGGCTGCAGCCAGCAAAAATCCGGCAAGGGTTCTCGCGTCAGGCAGCTGCTCCAGAAAGCTCGCTGAACCGAGCTCGGCTGCAGCCGAGCAAAGAAGGGCGGTCCCGGCAGGCAGTTTGGAAACAACTGCCGCTGCCCTCTTGCCGCCTTCTGGCTGGGAAAGGACGGCGTCCGCCTGCTGTCAATGCGGCGCAGCGGCTCTGCGGAGGGGCGATCCGGAGTCAAGCAACGGCCGGCGAGCCGCTCCAGAAACAGCCGCTGCTGCAGCCACTAGGCGACCCGCGCTTCACAGGAAGCGGCGGTTCTTTGGGTGTGCCATGCCCGGGCTGGCCCCCGAGCTCAGTCAGGCGGTGGCGGTGAACTTGCCAAGGTGGGATCCGCCGCCCGCCCGTCGCCCTTGGCCAGGTACTCCTGCGCTCTCCCCCCCCCCCTCCGCGCCGCCCCCCAGTTCCCAGGGGAGTTTAGCAGCTGATCTGCTGCCGGCTACTGTTAACCCCTTCGCTGCCACATTTGGAGGAAAGGCAGCTCTGGGGAGGGGGGGCGCCGGTGTCTGACCTCCTCCCGTCAACATTACGGATTAGAACTGCTGCAGAAGAAAGCGTGTCTGGGATCTCGGAAAGAGCTGGAAAGACCGGTGGGTCCTTGCTTTCTCCTCCTCTTTCTCCTCCTCCTCCATCTCCGCCTCCACCTTGTTCTTCGCTTTCTCCGTTTTTAGTTACGCGTTTTTCAGGTTGTCTGTTGAGGCTTCTGGGGGCGCTGTAGACTAGACGCGGTGGGGGGGGGCGGGTACGTGTTCATTTATTTCGCCCTGGCCAAGGTCCTCGGGAGCCTGGTGTGCGTGTTAGAGGTGCAGAGATCTGCCTTTCAAGTGGAGCTCCAGCAGTATGAATCACGTGTGAACCGAGGGGCGGGCTTTTGGCAAGGAGTTTTTTTACGAGTATTTACTACAAGGTCTACTCCAGAAGATTAACATCCGCACTCCTTCTGTCAGTTTCCGATGCCATGCCCGGTTAAAATAATAATAATCCTAATAAAAACACCAGCTCGAGTCATCCGCTCGTTGCCGATCGTCACTCGCCCTAAGGAATGGCCGAATCTGGTGCGAATGAGTTGGCGTCCGCAGCTGCCAGAGGGGACCTAGTGCAAGTTACTAATTTGTTGGAAAGGATTGTAAACGTCAATGCGCGAAATGGATTTGGGAGGACTGCGCTGCAGGTTGGTATCCAGACAGAGAGAGGCACTCTTTCGCCGCTAGGTGAACTGCTTGGACGGGGGCGAGGACCGTTTTTAACCGGGGAGGAAAAAAATCAGCATTTTTTAAAAAGCTAGTTGGTTGCCATATTTTATAACTTCAGCGGCTCCAACTCCTTACAGTGACGTCCTTTAAGTAAAACTAGTCAGGAGTGCTTTTCAAGAAGGCGGTTCATTCCCAATAGCAACTTGTCTACACGTTAATTCGATTAAAAAAACAAAACCCTTTTGTGGGGGAGGGAAGCAAGTGGTGAAGGGGGAGCGAAAAGAAACCATCCCGGGCTGGGTCGTGTTTCAGAGCAGGTCGGTAAACACCTCATTCCCAGTCTTTGAAATCCCGCTTATCTCGCCCTCCCCCCGGTGTCTCAAAGCGGGGGTCCTCGCTGGCTGAGGAGTCCTTGGGGGGGTTGTTGCGTTACCCTTGGTGGCAAGCGACTCGCTCTGCAATAGGGACTTGGTCCCGAAGATGTACATTAAAAGTTAGGCGACCTGAATCTCCGACTAAAAAGATGAGAGTCTTTCCCATTCTTTTAATAAGGTGGCAGGATTGTTTAACAATAAGGATTTCCTCGCCGTAGGTATAACGTTGTGTACACTCATTTCCAGTGTTTAGATTTACAGGCGGCAGCTGGAGTCCTTCCAGCTCCTAAAATCCTGGACCCGCTGAAAGATGTTTTCTTTTGAGAACCTTGTATAACGGTGCTGAAAGTGTTACAATGCAAGAAAACAAAGCAACGCCAGAGATGTAGAATGTAGGTGAAAGCTAGTAACAGTTTAGCGGGCGAGCCAACGGGTCAAGGGTGCAATTGGACGATTTAATGTCGCTTTTTAAATGCAATGTTGTTTGTGAGAAACCGGGGGGGGGGTCGCTTTCCGAAATGTTATTAAAGCACACCAGGTTCTTAGAGGATGAAATCAGAGGGAGAGAGGTTTTTTTTTTAATTTAAAAAAGAGAGAGATCTCAAAAACAGGAACTATTACTTTAACCCTACATGGTGCCCCTCCTTCAGATCAATAATCTTCTTTCCCTCTCTATTACGGAGTTTAAGGCTGAGAGATCTTTTGTGTATGAAATGGGACATGGTGGTATGAGGCCCAGGGAGACTAGACATCACTGAAAAAGGAGGAAAGGTGTAACCAGATTTTGCACTCCAAAATGGGGCTTCAGTTCGAAATAGTATTAGTTGGGGGGTTGTTTTCTTCCCTGTGATACAATAAGGGGGTAACATTCCCTAGGCAGAGGGGCAGCACCCAGCTTTCTTGAGCACAGATATCTCTTTTTTAATGCCTACTTTTTATTGCAACCTCATCATATCCTGTTTAATGAGTCCCAGCACAATCACCCCAAACACACACACGCACTATACCTCACCTCTCAAAAAGCCAAAACAAATCAGAAGGGTGACTGCTTATTTTCAGTATGCATAATCCAAACAGATCTGGCGATGGATGATAGAAACTGAGAAAGTTTATAGTCAACACAGTCCCCAATATTGCTTACCCTTTATGCTACTAAAGAAAGTGAAAACACATCTT
The DNA here is from genome assembly GCF_001447785.1 of Gekko japonicus. Taxonomy (NCBI): domain Eukaryota; kingdom Metazoa; phylum Chordata; class Lepidosauria; order Squamata; family Gekkonidae; genus Gekko; species Gekko japonicus. Next base: position 73,517 of record NW_015170344.1, on the reverse strand, counting down.
GGCTTCTGTCATTCAAATAGTACTTTGTTGTTCTTTTCTCTGAACTTTTCTTTCTTCCCTTGTTTTTTTCAATCAGATGCTCTAAATCAGACCTCCTGTTGAGTTCTGGTTGGCAATACGATGCTTACCCTCCTAGGCCATTTCTTTCCTTTCCTTCTATATTGAAACATATTCAGCATCCGTGACAGTATTTTAAATTCAACTGCTCTCATATTTGATATTATGTACATTCTTCTTCCTTTACTGCAAATATAGCCCCACCCTTAAATGCTTTTCCTTGCTCACCCAAAATTATAAAACCATGAGTTTCCACAGGGAATGTTGTGTGAGAGCTAGAATGCCTAAGAAAATGCCTATGTGTTGGTTCCATGACAATACAGATAGTTATCAGTTTTCAGAAGTATAGGCTTAACAGAGAGAGAGAGGGAGATGTACAGCAAAACAGCAGCTATCTTTCACTAACCTCATCCCAGTTGGTGCTATTTCACACATGCTGCTGCATATTCTAGCTCTTATACTCTCCTTCCCCCAGCCTCAAGGTTCCTGGTTTTTACAGCTCTGTCCTGTTTTGTTTACTGTAACTACTCTCCTTGTTTATGCAGCAGTGTTTTTCCCCTCCTTTCATTTCTTGAGACAACTGTATAAAGGAATATATATATTCAAGAAGGGTGGGTAGAACATGGCTGAAAATACTGAAAGCACATCATTCTTCAAAACTGGCTGTTCCAAAAAGTAGAGAGCTTGACTAAAACATAACCTTCAGTGTGTGATATTACAAAACAAGTGATTGCATCTTTTTAAAATCACAGAGATTAGTGGATTCAGAAAGGTGAGGGTCTCCAGAACTGGACAGTCCTTCCTCTGTGCTGCCAATATTATACGTGGGCTCAGCTACAACATTATAAAACTGATATAAAACTACTTTTGCCTTAACAGGACAGCAGAAGCAATGCCACTAAATCTTAATAGGCAAGCTTTTTAATGACATTTACTGAGTATTTACACTGAAAAAATAATGTTTAGGAATGCCAATAGCTTTTTAAAAAACTTCAAGCTGAACTTTAGCAAAATTCTCCCTCCCCCCCCCCCCCAAGCTGGAATGTGTGTTCATACAATTATGAAAACACCAGGCAAGATTAAAGATGGAGTCCTGTGCACAGGTTGCTTAGAAATAAAATTCAGGGGTACTTAATGATAGAGCAAAGTTTGAGTCCAGTGGCACCTTTTTAGACCAATGAAGTTTTATTCTGGGTATAAGCTTTCATGTGCATGCACACTTTTTATGCCTATTATGAGGTTATGCATATCTGGAAGTGTCTCATGCAGCAGGATTTTTTTCTGTGCAGAAAAAATTCTTAGGATTAGACTATAAAAATGTATGGGGAGACAGGGAAACACACCCAATATCCACAATAACAAAACAAGAGGCCTGGTGGCACCTTTATTTAAGACTAAGAGTCTTGGGTTTTAATGGAGCCTGCTAGGCTACTGCTCTGGGATGGGGAAAGTTGGGACAATAGTGGCATATCTGTCCATCTCAATTCAAATGCTACCTTTTTTAAGAACAGGCAATGTAGACGTAGTAGGGTTATATTTCCTTGCTAATACACAAATAACTGATAGCTGTTGCTGATTGTGTTACTTTCTACCCCTCTAATGGAACTGAGGCACACTTACTGGAGTTTTCTCACTTTGGTCAGACAGTCAAACAGAATCCCATTTTGTCTATCAAATTTTGTTGCTGTCTGTCTGACCTAATTGGTTAGTTTTCTCCTGAGAAAGGTCCTAGAGCCTTTTATCCATTTCTACACTTTATAATTGCATTGGAAGGATTAAGGGGGGGGAGTTGTACTGCTTAGAGATCTTCCACTTGTTAATAAAATACTACATGGATCAGCTTATTCCCATATGTATGACATAGTGTACTGCATTCCATTTACTTTCCGAGGAAGGAAATCCTGTTTAGGATCGGGGTATAAATCCCAGCTGCCAATAGGGAGAGAGAAGAAGAAACAAGGCGATTTCTAGGCAATGTTTACTCGGAGGTAAACCCCACAGTTCATTGGGACTGACTTCCAAGTAAATGACATAGGACTACAGCAGGCTTCTAAAGACAGCGCAAGGTCGCGCTGAAATCAGTGGATCTGGTTTCCAAGAGAACGTGGAGAGGACTGTTAATGCAGTGCTATCCATGGAGCCAGAAACCACAGCCAAGCCCCTTGAGCTGGAACCGGAGCCTACGGCGAGGTTATGCTAGCACGCCACGAGTGACAACAAAATGTTTGCTTCTAGTCTGCTAGTTTTCCTGCCTGAGCGGAGTGGGGCTCTGGCACTTCAACCTGTCCTTGTGAAAACCCCCACTGCCCAGCGCGTTCTTCCGCGCCCTTCCCCCGCGCCCCGTAAAGACAGCAGGTGGAGCTCCTCCTTCCTCCTTGCTTGGGAAAGAGGTTTGAAGTCGGCGTGTTATCCCGCTGGGGGGGAGGGGGGATGCGAGAAGGAGAGGAAGGTGCGCAGCATGCTCCTGCCTCGAAAGCGAGTCCCCCAGAGGCTCACGCCTAGGGCAGCGCGTCCACAGCTGAATTCAAACCGGCCAAGGACAGGCTAGATTAGTCCTCTGTTACCCGTTCAGGGCAGGCCCGGCTGTTCAGGCGAATGCAATACCGGTCAAGACGGCGAGCTTCCACCGGCCTGCTTGTTTTCAGTCCAAATCAACAGACGGTAATTTGCAAATCAGTGACTTGGAGGAAAGACGCGGCGGGTAACGTGTGTTTGTTTCTCTCTTCCTCCCCTCCCCTTAGGTTATGAAGCTGGGGAACCCGGAGATTGCTAGGCGGTTGCTTGAGAAAGGCGCCGACCCCAACCTGAAAGACAGCGCCGGCTTCGCCGTCCTGCACGACGCCGCCCGCGCCGGCTTCCTGGACACCCTGCAGACTTTGCTCGACTCCCAGGCGGATGTGAACGTGGAGGATAACGACGGCAACCTGCCGCTGCACTTGGCCGCCCAGGAGGGCCACCTGCCCGTCGTGGCCTTCCTGCTGGAGCACACGGCCAGCCGAGTGGAGCACTGCAACAAGAAGGGAGCCACCGCCTACGACCTGGCCAAGCTCTACAAGCGCCACGCCGTGGCTCGGCTGCTGGAGGGCCCCTGTGCCGGCAGCAGGCGGAAGGCGGGAGCCCCCAGCGGGGACTAGACCCGGAACCCGCCCGGGCCGGGGACTCGGACAGATCCGCTGTTCTGCAGAACACCCTGTGCCCCCCCCCCCCCCACTCTCTGTTTCTTCATTTTAATCAAACACACACAGTTGCAGCAGACAAGGGGTGGGTTGTGTTTGGTTTTTTTCAACGGACATTTCTTTTGGGGGGCGGGACTATGTAGAGGGGGGACCCAGCCGGATGGTCGCTTTTTTTCTTGTAATACTCCTCCCCTCTCCTTGTTCATCCCTCCCTGTTCTGAAAAACTGTGCCAGGACCTGTTGAGGGGGGCGTAAAATCATCTTTCCCCTCCCCTGAAAAATCAGCTTGCTTAACAATATAAAATGAAATATCACATGAAGGAGTGAAAAATGATGTGAAAGGGCTTTGTGCCCTAGGGTTGGGGAGCAGTTTTCCCTCTAAGCTGAGTCAGTGTGAGCTAGCTCACCGTTTTTTTAGCCTCCGGCTCACATTTTTGTCTCTGCTCAGGAAGGATGGCTCCAGAGCAAACTAATTTATGCGGCAGCCAAATCGCTCACTCACAACTTTAATGCCAGGAGCTCACAAAGTAGAATTTTTGCTCACAAGTCACCACAGCTTAGATGGAGCATTGGTGAGAAGAAGAAAAAAAATAGGGATGTGAAAAGATTTATTTGAATAGGTAGCTGGGTGGTGGCAATAACGAAAGCTTAGGGAAATAGATCCCAGTGATTTTTTGTTATGGGTGACATACTGAGCTACTTTTGTGAAGGAAATTCTGTAGAAATCATATATATATATATATATACACACACACACACACACATACAAGTTTAACTGATGAAGGTAGAAAAGGAGAGGCAAACGATTTGTTTTAATGCTGGCATTTCAGAATAGTTTCACAATTTAAGAAATACTTGCTTTTCACAGACTAGGTTATAAAGATCTATCTGTCCAATGTTCAGTTTCACAAACATGGGGAGATCCTGAATGTATGAAAAGCAATAGAGTGTGCCTTCCTCTTGCTTTTCACCAAACGATAGTAGTTGCACAAATACACCAGTTTGGAATAAAGATACAGAATGACTGGCAAGATTAGATTTACTGTCTTGAATGCCTTATGACCCCTCTCAGAACTGTCTTGTTAGCTAAAGTTGCCAGCACTGCAGTTTTCTCAAGAGATCTTCCGTTTGTTCCAGCTGAGTTACTCCAGAGTAAGAATTTCCTATTAAGTTTTGAGAAGTTCAGCTAACACTTGTTTTGCAGGATCGTAGTGCACTAGACTAATTAAGTGCTTCAATGTAGCTGTTCTAAATAAAAATATATATACCGAAGACGTATATTTTAAAAGCAAAAATGTGAATGAAAATTGGACTGCTTTGGTTCTTTTGTTTTTAGTTTTAAGCATGCAAATATACACCTATTGTTGTTTAATATTGCAACAGTTTTCTGATTTAAAACCTCTATAAGTTGCAAACCTGAGCGTATTTCCCCCCCTTACATATAATGTCTTTATGCGACAGTCACAGGGTTAGGATGTGTGGCCAATCCACACACTGAAGCATCACAAAAACTGAACCATGTGAATGTGGTACAATTTTGAATGGTTAAGATAGCCAAGAGCAGAGCGTTGAGCAGACAGCCTCCAATGCTCGGCTTAAAGCAAGGACTGGTGAGCTCAGCTGCAAGTAGAGATTCATCTACTCTCCTGATCCTTTCCTGGCCCCCCCCCCCTTCAAAAACAAGAGTTCTAAGAGTTCTGTATCTTTGTGCAGCGTTACAGTGCACATCTTTTCTGAACGGTGTAAGCTTCCCTTTCACTAAAACCGAGGTTTGAGAAGGTCAGTAAATAAAACAGCGAGTTCCACTGCTAATAAAAGCAGCGGCCTTTATTACAAGGCAGAATTTAACCCATACATCTCCTTTAAGTTAAACCAAAGCCCACATGATACAAAGCAAATTAAAAAACCAAGCCTTGACTCTACACTAGAAATAAATTTTCTTTGTTTTTTTGTTTGTCGTTTTTTCTTGAGCGTTTTAAATTGGGGAGGGGGGGACTGATCGATGCATGTATATCTAAAAATTTTGAAGAAGCCAGATTCTGTGCTAGGAACATCAATTGGCTGGCGGCTAGCAAGTGACAGGCTTGGGGGAATCAAAAAGAAACAAATGAGATCCAGAAAGCCAAATTATGGTATTTTCAGATTGTTCATCCAGAAGAACCTATGTGGTTTCAGAAATGACTATAGTTCCCTGGCCGGGAAGGCCAAAAAGAACAGGAACAGTCATATTTAGACAAATTAAAAAGCCGAGTCTCGGCAGTGTTTTCGACTATTAATAGGCAAGAATTATTTGGATTTTCACGAAAGTGCTCTTTCAAACAGGTGTCTGATGCAGGTCCAACAAAGCTCAGCGATGGATCAGGATCTGGCCATTGGACGTTTGCACGGAAAGCCGGCTCAACTGGCGATGCTGCGACTTATCAGTCAATAGCGTTGGCTTCCATCGAATTTATTTTCGGTCAGATCTTGATCAGGTGGCTTTGGAAGTAAAGTTCTACCGAAATCAACACCACTTTTCTTCTAAATGAAAACATTGGGCCATATATGTCAAATTCGCACGCACACGCGCGCACGCACACAAACCCCAGTAAGGTACGACAGACCCTCGGACACGACACGACTGAGCACTCGAGTGTGGTTCCAGGAGCTGCATAGCCATACAGTGGGGCAAGAGCATGTTGCGGCTAACCCAGCAGAAGTGAGATCCGAAACGAGGACATCGCGAAGCCTTTCAGTCCTCCCGGCCTTTCCTCCGGCTGGCAGGGCCTGTCAACACCGGCGCGCTCCCCTCCGGAGAGTGGAGGAGCCGCGAATCGTCCACCCTCCCCCCCAATGCCGAGCTTCGTCTCCTTCCCCGAAGCCGGGAACCATCTGGCTACAGCCGCGAGGGCTTGGTCAGGGTAGACTCAAAATGTCGGCCCCGCTGGTGGCTTCCTCGCAGCTGCCTCCTAGTGCAGCAGCAGCATCTGCGCCAAGGAAGCTGCCGCGGTCCAAGCCCACCCGGCCGGGGGTAAAGAGGACCCAGCAGCGGCCGGAGGGGAGGAAAGAAGAGGCCCCTTCAGGAGGACCATTAAGTCTCGGCCTCCCCCCAGCCGCGTCCCACCCCTTTACGGTTTCTTTTCCTCTTCTCTTCCTGTCCAAACATTTTTAAATTTTCGCGCCTTCACCAACAGTCTGATTTTGTTTATTCGGTTTCCTCTGCGGACTTGGCCGGCCTTTGGCTCTGCTGCGCTCCCTGCTCTGGGAGGCGGACTCCTTCTCTCGCCCCTTCCCTTCCCCGGGGCAGGCGAAGCCGGAGCGCGACCCCCGAGGCGATGGACCGCTAGCCAGCCTCCTCTCGGCTCTCCTCCTCCTCCGCACCCTGCCGCGCGGGGCTGGTGAAGTTTTGCGCGATGGTTATTTCGCTTTGCGCCGCAGACAAAGATGCCGGAAACGCCACAAGAGAAACTCCATCTCTCCGCAGTTCTCCTTCAGCGAGAGGATGCCGGAGGGGGAAAGGCGGTGTTGCATGTGCGCACTTCTGAGAAGCTACGGCTGCTCCTCTTCCTCCTGGGAAAGCCAACTGTCAAAGGGATGCCAGGCTGCAGCCTCTCCTCTTTCAAGACAATTATCCAGTAAAGAAGGAATGACTTTGGCTTCAGGCTCCTAGCAAGTGAGGTATCCTACTTATTTCCTTGTTTACCTTGCTTTAAAAAAGAAATAATACTTCAGGAGTAATCAAAGGTGATGAAACTCCTCCTACATGGGAATATCTGGTTAGCATTGCCTGTTCTGTTTCCCAGTATCAGCACCATCCCATATCTTCTCAACATATCACTGTTCAAATATTGTGAGTCACATTTGGAAGGCTGAAAAGAAAGGAGAGTAGAAAGAGGAAGGACTTGACAAACTGTGTTTATTAAGCAATTTTGAAGGAGGCTCCACTGCTTTGCATTTTGAGACACTGGGATACATAGAAGATTGCTTTGGTGCTCAGCTGGAGTCTCTTGAGACCATCCTGAGCTTCCATTTGTGCATCATCATTTTTTAAAGCTGCAGACTGAAGGAGTAAACCCAGAATATTATCAAGGCACACAGTGGACAAAAATAAAATCTATATAGGTCAAGATGAATGGGAGAGTGGTTGCTGCCAATTTGGAATCTGTAGAAATAGCAGCTATGCCTCTATCTTTGATATAAAGATCTCATCTTATTTTTAGATAGGCTATGCAGAAGACACACATATCACCTTAGCATTGCAAGATAATGTTAAATATTGTCTCTGAAGAAAATATTCAAACCAC